>NC_138740.1:18605388-18780384 GCF_965113295.1 Leuciscus leuciscus | reverse complement strand
AGATGTCGTTAGTAAATTGCCAGTATAAGTGTGAGTTGATTTAATTGAATCAGTTAGAGATTATAGTTAAATGGCCTATTCAGAGGCTAATATGGCTAATAAAGAAGCTTTTGTATTCTCCACACGGATTGTACTATTGTTTACCATATTGGATTGTTAAATAATTGTATCTTAAATCTGTATTATTTACTTATTGTAATTTTTATTTATCTTTGTACAGACCACACACAAACAAATGCTTCAGTAAAGACATCAAAGGAAATAACTGTGGTTGACTGAGTTCCTGGGTTCTGATAGGCCCATCCAGGGCGAGTGTTGCTTATCCTACAGTCCTAAGAGATAAAATTCTAATTCCCAATTCCAAACCCAATACTATCCTTATAAATAGTACGTTTTCCCCATTCACGAAACAGGCATTTTGTTTTTATACTGTATGTCTTTAGTTGTTTCACTTGTGGTTTTGTTCCAGACAGCTTGCACTGATATACAGGACTAATATCCAGGTCATTCATTTGAGCTTCTCTGATCTCATTTACAGACAAAGGAATTATTGTCGGAGCTGCTGGACCGGCTTCAATTGATGAACAGTTCGTTGAGACTGACAATGGAATGCTGGGTCCTTCTTGAGCTTCTACAGCCTGAATTGTTGCACCTATTACATCTGACGACAACTCCTCAGAGCACTCTTTCATTATAGTTCCTATGTCAAGTGGCAATCTGGATAGCGTATCAGCATCAATGTTTTCTCGGCCAGGGCGATATCTGATTGTTAAGTGGAAATCTGCCAATTCAGTCACCCATCTGCAAGCTGTAGCATTCAATTTGGCAGTTGACAGGACATATGTAAGGGGATTGTTGTCACTATATACAGTAAACGTTGAGGCATAATACAAGTAATCACTGAATTTTTCTGTGATTGACCACTTCAAAGCGAGAAATTCAAGCTTGCCTGTGTGTAGGTGGTAGTTTTTCGCAGCAGCAGATAGAGTAGTTGATCCATAGGCAAACACACAAAGTTTTTCATTTTGATTCTGGTACAATACTGCACCCAAGCCTTGAGCTGATGCATCTGTATGCAGGACAAAATTTTGTGAAAAGTCAGGGAAGGCTACTATAGGGGGCTGGAGCAAGCAGTCAATTACTTGTTCAAAAGTGCTCTGATGTTGATCAGTCCAGGTAATGGGCTTACTCGACGGAACACCAGTTTTTATGCATTTCTTCTTTGATTTTCTCTGATTGTCTCTTATGTGAACATTATCTTCTGGAGTACTTTTTAACAGGTCATACAAAGGACTAGCGATGCGAGAGAAATCTTTAATGTACTGTCTGTAGTAGTTAAGTAGACCAAGAATTCTTCTCAGCTCACCAATATTCTTTGGTTGTTTTTCTTTCGGGGATCTAAGAGCGTCTGTGTCTGCTGGATCAACTTTACTTCCCTCGGCGGAGACTCTTCTACCCAGGTAGCAGACTTCAGGTTTGAAAAGCTCACACTTACTTGGCTTGAGCTTGATGCCATGTTCTTTAAGCCATTGCAGCACTTTCCTTACATCCTGGACGTGGTTCTCAAAGTTCTTACTAAACACCAATGCTTCATCAAGGTATGAAATGCATGTCTCATCTCGCAGGTCTTCAAAGCATCCTTCCATACATCACTGGAAGGCTGCTGGAGCATTCATCAGCCCGAAAGGAATACGCACCCATTCATATAGGCCCCAGGGGGTCACAAAGGCTGTTAGGTGTTTACTTCCTTTTGACATGAACTCCTGGTGGTAGGCCTTCCCTTGATCTAATGATGAGAACCAAGAATTGCCACCCAGGCAGTCCATGATGTCCTGCACCCTCGGAATTGGTTGTCTATCTGGGTGAGTCTTTCTGTTCAGGTCCCTATAATCGATACATAAACGGAGGCTGCCATCTTTCTTTCTTACTCACAATAGGAGATGAGTATGAGGAGTTAGATTTTTCAATCCAACCTTGTGCTATGAGGTCATGCAAATATTATTTCATCTCATGATACAGAGGTTTTGGCGCAGACATATACTGTAAGTGCGACTGACTGGCTCATCATCTTTAAGTGAGATATTCAGTTGTAGATTTCTGATACACCCAATGTCGTTGTCCGACTTAGAAAATGAATGGCACTCTTCTCTTAGCTGTACTATCTGTCTCTGGTGGTTACTCAGGTGGCTGACATCTACTGGCGGGTCCCATACCTCGGTACTGGTGTGGTCGCAACGGTTATCTGCAGTCTGGATGTGACATACCCTAACAGAGGTAGGGTTTGATGGTACCTCAAACATACTAGCAGGTAAGACATTCTTGACAAACTGTACTGTACCGATCCGAGTCTGGCCCATCAGAGTTACATCATGATCAGTGTCATTGTACACCTCAATCGTGATATTTGTTGAGCCCCTTTTTTTAGCCTCACTAAACTTTCGGTGAATTCAAGTCCATCCGGCCACCGGGGATTCACATCAGGTTCAAAAAGGAGTGTGCTGTCCTCTTTAACTGGCTACATGTACACTCTGCCTGAGACCTGCACAGTACTACGTTTAAGGACGTTCACATACCCTTTCGTGGTCTTTACTGTGTATTCACATGAGCTCTCTGCACTCACGAGTTGAATGAATGCCTGGACTTTGCTTCTCTTTAGGCTGGGAAATGCGGCTTTTACTGTTCTCTCAAGTAGGTTTTTGTTTTCAGTGTTTGGTTGTGCTTGTTGGATGGAGCTCACAATTTGTTCTATCACATTGAAACCGATGATAGGGTGAGAGAGATTTTGACCCCTGGCTACAAGTGTCAGAATGACAAGTTCAGCTATGTGAGATGCCTGTGATGATAATCTGAATGCCACTTCAACATATCCAATATAGGGGATATCAATGCCCTTGGCAGCCACAAGGTTCAATGTATGTGGAGCCTCAAGAATGTTGGAAACATCTCTCAATGGGACTTCTGGTAAGTATATCTGTTTCCACACTTCATCAATGACACATACCTGAGAGCCAGTGTCCCACAGTGCTTGAAGTCGATGGCCATGCAGGTAACATTGAATTCGATGGCCATGCAGGTAACATTCAACAAGACATTGCCTCCCAACTAGTGATGTCACTGGAGAATGCTGGTTAACTTGTGTGCTGCAAGGGGCGTGAACACTCATCGTCACGTAGGGATTCGACGCCGGTCTTGGTAAATAGATACAAGTTTGCTTATGTGCAGCCCAATGGTGAGTTTGGCAGATTTAAGAACAATACAGTACCTTTTTACATTGTGAACACAGTTTCATCTGCTTTTCTGTCCTTCCACAGGCTGCACATCTTTGGGACTGGTCAGTCGATCTGGTTACTCCCTGTCCCGTAAAAGTAGCCACTCTCCATTTAAAGGACTCTCTCTTGACGGCTTATTGACACAAATTCTGCATCCTGCTTGGAAGTGCTCATCACTGCCACATCTAAAACAATGCATGCAACGGTCCTCTGTTCTTTGCTGCTGACAATTGAAGCATTTTCTTGCTTGGGAACGAGAAGTTGGTGGATAATATTGTCGAGGCATATACTGGGGTTGGAACTGAGTATTCACTCTCGTTTGGTTAGCACCTGGTGATGCACAATATGGCTGCACTTTACCCTGAACACTTTCTCTGTCGGAAGCTCTCTTTGCAGGAATGGGACATTGTAATGAAGCAAAAGCTGGTTGTTGCAACGATTCTCTGATTTGAGCTATTTCCGCACTGAGTGTTTTAGTGAAGCTACATCCGTTTTCAGTTCTTTCAGTTCTGTCAGCACGTCGGAAGATGGTTTTGGTGCAATTTGAGTCAAACTCGGTTTCTTATCAGTGGTTGCACCACTAGACTTAACTGCATGGATAACAGTGGTTGTGTGCTGCACATTGGTTTTCTTTTTCTTTTGAAAAAGCCTCATTAGGACAAGCAATGTTTAATTTTTCCAACAGAGCCTTGTCTGTGGTTTAGGTGTCCAGAAGGAGGGGCTGCATGTCTACTTTAATGCTGTCACTTTGGAGACCGGTGAGTACAGTATTTAGGAACATGCTTTGAACTAACGCTGGGTCATATTTGAGGCCTGATTCTGCTTCTTGGAATGCAAACAAGATTTTTTGGTGCAGGTCAAGAACACGCATAAGGAAACTCTGCAGTGTTTCTTTGTTCGCTTGGCATTCAGAGGTGAGTTGCTTATAAAGTTCAGTTGCACTTTTCTCTTGGAAGTGAGAGTGCAGAATTCATCTGGGTAGGTAGAATCAGATTTGGTTTTCCTTCTAAATAGCTTCGTAACTGTAAGCCTGGAGAGATGGCACAAATTACTGCATCAACAATCTCAAACTCTTGGTAGCCTCTGCTCAGACCATTCTCAATCTGGTGTGCCAAACTTGAAAAAGTACATTTCTCTTCTTGACCTGGGTCACCAATTTGTCCAGAAATTTTTAATTCTCTTCGCCAAGGTGGACTAGAGTGTTGAACATTCACTAAATGTTGGGGGTGTGCAGCTATTTGTAGTTGAGGCTGGACAATGCTTTGTTTTGTGATCACTTCTTCCAAATGTTGAATTTCACAAAATGTTTCTTTTTGTTTCATTGCGCTTTTTAGCTCATCAAATCCCCTTTGTAATCTATCTTTTTCTGTGATTTTGCTTTGTCCTGTTAACTCATTTTCGGTGACTGTATTCACTTCTAAAATTTTATCTCTCAGGCCTAACAGTACAACATGCCGCCATCTTCTAGCTCCGTTATGTCTTCTTTGAGATGTTGAAGGATATGAGAGATCTGAGACATGCGGGATTTAGATGAAACGTTTTCTTGATCTGCTATGTTCAGAAATTCACAGACACTTAGAAGCTTGTCTTTGGATAGGGTATTTAGTATGCCAATAACTTCAACTTGCATTTCCTCTAGCACTGTTGTCTCATTTTGAGTAGGGGCTTTCTTGGGACAGACTGAACTTGTATTTCACCTGATGATCTCTGTGGCCTCAGGTTTAGTGTTCTTCGTCTCTGTCTTGCCTTTACTGCATGAACTCTTTCCACTCCACTGTTGATCTGGGTTGTTTTAGGGGATGTACTGTATCTGCCAGGTAAGTGACAACTGCTCTCCGAAGAGTGAATCCCAGTGGTGCCTCCAAAATGTTGTACCCCTGAATAGAGGGCGAGAAGATTAAACACAACACTCGCTGATGTTTCCCCTGTATCTTTCTCATTCACTTTTCACATTTACATTTCTCAATACCCGTGAATCAAACAATCAACACTAAATATACAGAATTAAACATTAAATACAAACATACGTACCACATACACACTAGGGGCCCTATTTATCTAAGCGCATGGTCTAAAGCGCAGGGCACAAGTTCACTTAGGGCGTGTCCGAATCCACTTTTGCTAGTTTAACGACGGGAAAAATGGTCAGCGCGCCAGGGGCATGGTCTAAAAGGGTTGTCCCTATTCTCTTAGTGAGTAATGGGTATGTTTTGGGATTTACGTGCGTTAAACCAATCAGAGTCTCACCTCCCATTCCCTTTAAATGTCAGTTGCGCTCACGCCATGGCAGATTTACTATTTACATGACAGAATTTGATAGTGGAAAAACCGAAGCCATCTCCAGAGCACAAACAGAACTGCTCGTGCGCGAGGTAAAAGTGCACAAGCAGATCATCTACGGGACAAGCCGGATTCCACCATATCTTTATGTACACAATAATAATCTTTTACATAGCAAACTAGCAAAAAACATTTGCATCGCGCTTGGCGCTGCATTGCGCTGCATTGCGCCGGGTGTAAGATAGGGCCCTAAATGTTCTCTATATGTGGTCTCGCACCCTTATGTAGGTTTGTTTATGTTGATTGCACATTGTGCCAAACTAATAGATCGCAGATGAACCCAAAATTACATACAAATTAATTATTTACATTTTATAAACCTTTTTACACACATTCAAAATAGACTGAATGTTTCACAGATACTGTATATAAAATACATATTTCCTTTTTTTGTCACGTAAAAAGGATTCTTCAGGGCGATACAGTTCTAAATATAACCGTTACTATGTGTAAAGAACCTTTAAAGAACCATCTTTTTTTAGAGTGAGGGTATAGCATACAAAAGTATATAAAAGTATAGACCTTGAGCAGCACCGCCATGACAATATTACAGCGAGGCTGTGAAAAGCTGTATAAAGCTGCTAGATCACTTATAATTTATCACAGCTCATGTTGTCTGGAGTTTTTTGTCTACTTAAATTTCTTGGAAAGAGTCAGCAGAACAATCCAAAAACACATTAAATAACAGTAGCCTACAACCCACTGAAGAGATTTCATTTCCGTTAAAAATAAAGAAGATTCAAAGATGGCGCTGCTGTGAATAAGGTATATAACGCTCTTCAGCTGCAGTGCGTTTGCGAGGAGAGAGAGGAAAAACTGTTCAGATTGACAGTGCTATTGCGTCACCTCATGCGTCCTTTCCGCATTTTGTGTGGACAGACAAGCGGGAATCATACAACAACACGCCTGGTTTGGACACGTTATGGCATGGTTCGAAACAGATAACAGCCTTTGGAGTTCATTCAGGTAAGTTTTTCAGAGAACTGCCCTTTTTTAAACTGTCACTAGGTTCTTCGGAGGCTTCTTTCAGTGTGGTTGTGATCTGAGGAACCCCAAATGGTGCCTGAAGTATCTTTTTTTATTTTTTTATTTTTTTACAGTGTACCGAGAGAGTACTTCTCAGTGATTTATTCCCTTTATAATATTCCTATTCATTATCAACTTCAAAATTGATTGATCAATTTGTTATTGTTCTCCAACAATGGATTGCATATACACCAATTTCTTGAAGCCAGTGCCATCAGGGAATGAACAGCGCAGCACAATCCATCACCCTCCAGAGGAACACCTATCCCATCATACCTTTCACCCTCCCAATCTGACGGAGCTATAGGCCTAGATATTCTTCATACCTATTCACCCCTGCCATTATTAATAGAGTGTCATGTACAACAGTCAATATTCTTAATATCAATTTTACTGCTTGGCAGTCTGTGACAAAACATGTGCTGAGGGTTTGAGATGCTAATTTAAAAGCTGCTGGTGGATTGATTGTGTGATCACGCATGGTTATTCCGTACTTGTAAGAGCGGTGTGCGGAGACGTGTGGCGTGGAGCCGTGTCTTTTGCGATCATACATTTCGGAGTGCTGATTAAATGTGCCGTCACTGAGTGGTACATCTCAGCTTCATCACCCTGTGGGGGAGGACCGGAGGAGGGTGTGCTTCATGATGATTCAGGATGCGAATGAGGCCTGGAAGTCGAAAATATGGAAGATGTTTGCAAACTGGCATTGGTAAAGAGAATGTCTTTAGTCATTTGGTAAAAATTATTTTAACAGTTCAAAAAACTTTGGTATGTTCAGAAGTTCTGTGAAATACATATTTGAATGTGCTCTTTAGCTTCTTGGTCTCACTTTCAATTCAGAAAAACTTATTAAACAGCTATTTCATAACAGAAACCTTTAAGAAGAGCAAATAATGGGCTGCAAACCCACAGGGTTCTTTAGGGTTTTCTTTTTAACAGTGTTTGGAAAGGACAGAGACCTAATGAGGACGACTGTTTGAGTACTTACTGTGCAATATCATTTTAAAATGTACTAATGTAAATGTAAAAAAAAAAAAAGAAATCCACTGTGGCGTTTTATTATGTAACTTGAGGAACTCTTAACTTTTCCTCTGATTGAACACACACTAATAACCACTCTAATATAATTAACTACAGTATAAGACATAAATTGCTGTTTTAGTCGTAGGAAATATCAGAGCTATTGTGAAACATTACATTTTCTGGTAAACCTAGTCAGCCTCTAAATTCATAATAGTTAATGTTTTATCCACTCCAGAAGCAAAGCAGAATTAAAGGGATCATCCAAAAATGTAAACTCTGTCATCATCTCACCCTTGTGTTGTTCCGAAACAGTATGACTTTATTTCTTCTGTGGACCACAAAAGGATAAATTACAAATTAATTAATTGTGTGGGTCAGTCTTTTCCATAATATGACAATAAATGGGTTCTAATGCTTTCAAGTTTCGAAAATGACATAGCCTACAGCACCTTAAAGTATCATAAAAGTGGCCCAACACTGTAAAAAGTGATCAGTTGACTTATGCATAAAGTTTTTTACTTAACCATTTTAAGGCAACGGGTTTCCTCACGTTTTTCAAGTTAAGTCAACTGATCACTTTTGACATGAAATGACTTACTATATTACAAGTCTTCTAAAATCTTACGATACAGTTGTGATGACTTTCCCAATTGGTGATAGGCTTTTTTATTTATAAGGCGGGACTTATTTCACCATATTGTGCATTGCACTTTCTCTCATTCACAGTAATATGAGTGCACCGTCTTTCACTGCCTTTAAGCACGTCACATTCCTGCCTCAGCTATAATCGCATATATCGGCTACCTTTCTCTACCATCTTAACAATATCCTGCTTGCCAAAAAATCTCATCGGCATCCATCACTCCTGTTTATCTATCTTGCGGTGGAGAGATCCCATAGAAAGCTGATGCCACCAAGGTCTTTTACCCAAATTGAATTCTGTCCTGGATCAAAGGTCAGCTTTTCGTCTTCTCACCCCTCTCTCTGTGAGATTGCTCTGCGTATTGGTGAGGCAGCAAGTGGCTCTGTACTAAAGCTGATTGGGGCAAAAGAGAAATAGAAGGTCATGGACACAAACGCACAAAGCAATCTTGTTTCTCCAGCTCAGTTTACTGGCTCTCCAGTTACTGAGACACACACCCTATGCAACTATCTGTTTATTTGTCTAAGTGTGTGTGTGTGTGACATGCGCAAATCTGTATGGGAGATAGAGAGCATGTGAAAATGGCAGTTCCATCAAGGCAATGCGATGTGCAATTCCCCAGGACAGATTAAAGTCAAAGAAGTTATTCCCAGTCTGAATGCAGGGGGCTGACAGACAGCTCAGACCTGAGAGAAAGAAGATCACAACAGTCTACTAAAATGAAGGTGACCTCGATTTCATAGATCTGTGGACGGTTACCATTCCGAGTGACCAGACAGTCAATAGCTTTATACGAGGGACAGCCAGAGTGTGTGTGTGTGTGTGTGTGTAAGTGAGGATGTAATTAACATCCACAGTGATACGGGGAGGTCAGACTTTAATAGACTCTGACTACCAGTCTCTTTGTGAGGGATGCCGCTACCTGAGATTTAACTAAATGCAAGACAGCTCTGAGACCTGCAACTGATTGGAAATAAATGAGAGAGTTGAATTAAGACAAGGCAAATGTTGATTAGCCAGAGCTTCTTAATGAACACTGTGATAGAGTGAATAAAACAACTGTGGTTGCTTACAGGAGAGAGACAGTATGAACAATATGAATTGTGTCAAACTCACAAGGTCTTGTCATCAAAAAGAGATGTATTCTAAAAGATTTATTCTTTTTTTTTTTTACTGAAGGAATCAGTATTTTTGAATGAATCTTTTAAGTGAACAAATCATAGAATAGAATAGAATAGAATAGAATAGAATACAATAGAATGAGACATTTGTATAGCGCTTTCATATGTACTACTGTACACCCAAAGCGCTTTACAATCATATATGGGGATCTCTCCTCAACCACCACCAGTCATTCAAATCATTCACTGAAGCCTCACCCCTTTGAAACAAATAACCGCTTTCAAAGACACAACAGGATTTTAGTGCAAACTGTATGTAATTACAGCATGCCATTGCTGGAATGATTATGGTCAGTTCAAGGAACAACTTGATGTTTTAAATCCGTACCCAGACAGCAACATTGTGTCGGCCCAGATCTGGCCCACATCTGGTACGCGTGGAATCCACATGTCACTGTCTGGGTATGAGATTTGAAGTGACAAACGAACTAAACATTAAAATCATACAACGGAGGCATGTACTGTAAGTCAGCCTAATTCACAAAAAGAAAAAAAGAAAAGTAGCGAAAGGGTTATGAATGATTATAAATTATTGATGGCCATGCACAATTAAAATGATGTAAGGACATATTTGACCCTCTTAATTGATTTCTGTAGCTTGATATTGATCAGTGGTTTCAACAATTATGTCATTTGTGTTTCCTATCAGCTATTTAGAATTAGCAATTAGTAGGAATCTGTCTAGGGGATTTTAAAGGAACCATATGTAAGAAATGTATTTCAATTAATCATAAAATGGCCCTGATATGTCACTAGACATTAAGAAATCATGTTCATTTCTTGTATCACTGACAACAGTAGTCCGGCCAGGATATTGTCATTTAAAAGTGAAGTTGCAGCCCTCAACTGATGTTGATGTTGTCATGTTGTGTTTTGGCCTGATGCTCCACCCTCCACCTATCTACTATTCACGAAGTCACTAGTGTTTCGGCATCCGGGTTGCCAGCTCTGCTCTAGTTACCACAGCTGCAGCTACAAACGTGTCGGATAAAAAATGCCAGCCTATCTGGCAACCTCGAGTCAGGGGGGAGGGGGAGGGGATACACCGCTCTACAGTAATTTGAAAGTGATTGCAGTACCAGTTTTGGCCACAATCTTACATACGGTTCCTTTAAATTTTCCCACTACCCCGGTAAGGCACATTTCTCTTCAGTTAGAGTATCGACACATATAACCCAGATCTTCACCTGATATTTCCATTTGGAAATAAGAAATACACTACTGTGCTTACCTTTAGATTTGAAATTTTTTTTTTTGAAAATAATTAAAAAACAAATTAACATTAAACAGTTCTTTCCACAGGAAAGCACACACAAAATTATGGCAGATCAATAAACATGTATGTATTCTTCTCAGTACTCTTTTGTCTTTTTACTCTTTGAATGACCAAATAAATCAATTCACAAAGTCACAACACAACAGCAATGAAACCAAATAATCACCATAACCCAAAAGAAAAAAACAAATGTCAATGTAATACTCTTATTTTACCCAGCTGGGATTTTCAGTACACAGATGGCGCGCTAGTTGGAGCTCTGTGATGCAAAACCAGTGTACTCACAAATCAGGAAACACAAGAATTACAATTGCAGAATAGTGATCTCTAACCCTCACTCCCCAACGAGATGATAAACAGCATCCGTTACGCAACCCACAACAGAATTGAGTGGATCTTGATGAACTCCTCCCAACTCTGATTCGATGAATCCACGAAAATTCACACAGATCTCCCGGGGCCTATACCATGAAGCCGGTTTAGGTGGCTAGCCAGGTAAGTTTAAGATCATGAAAGTATCTCGGCTTTAATCGGTATTCGTCGCCATGGTATCTTACGCTGCACTGCTCAGGGGTAGGTTATGTTCTAGATTCGAGATCTCAGACTGAAATTTGACCAATCAGCTGTGAGCAAAGAAACATATAGGGTGCTTCTCAATATTCTTCCTCGGCTGCGTTCCAGTCCACTTTTAGACACACACTTGCGAATCCCTGCCACCATTTTGAAGTGCGTTCCACTTCATGAAGTGTACAGGGAAGTTTATATGGACGGACCCTCGTTCCCTCTATGTGGCTTCACCTTTCAATGGCTTCAATGGCTTCACCTTTTCTTCCAAATCCTGTGGACATCTCCGCGCAAATTGTTAGACGAGCACTTCGTAGAGAAAGAGTTTTTAGGGACAGACAATATCCCCTTGACTTTCCTGATACTTACTTGTATGAAAGATACAGATTTTCTGCGGAAGGAATGTCTTATCTTTGCGAACTTCTTGAGCTGCACATAACAAGTGTGACACGTCGAAGCCATGCACTTACTGTACCGCAAATGGTATGTATTGCATTGCGTTTTTTTGCTAGTGGTACATACTTGTATGCGGTCGGTGATGCAGAGAATCTAGGGAAAAACACGGTTTGTCGAACTATTCGCAAGGTGGTCCTCGGACTGCATGGGTGCATGAATAGCTTCATTGTGTTCCCTGGACATTTTTCGACCATGTCCATAAAATTGCTGGTAAGATATACTGATAGGGTGACATGAACAAATTTAACCTTTCACATTTAGTTTTTTTTTTGTTTTCAAAAAGCAGATTTCATTTAGAGCACTTAAATGTATTATACAATAGTCTACAGTAGCTACATGTCAAGAATGGTTTTAAATATATGTATTTTTAATTCCTATGAAAGGATTTCCTAGAGTCATAGGAGCAATAGACGGCACACATGTTGCAATCTCCACATCTCTAGGAGAACATGAGGCGGATTATGTGAACGGAAAGTCCTTTCACCGTTTTTTTTTCTTCAAAAAGCAGATTTGATTTAGAGCACTTAAATGTATTATACAACAGTCTACAGTAACTACATGTCAATAATGATTTTAAATATATGTATTTTTAATTCCTATGATAGGATTCCCTAGAGTCATAGGAGCAATAGACTGCACACATGTTGCAATCTCCACATCTCTAGGAGAACATGAGGCGGATTATGTGAACAGAAAGTCCTTTCACAGCCTAATGTTCAGGTAGGGCTAGTATACATGTGAGATGATTTTTATTTGCATTGGGATCAATCTTTAAATGAATAGTAACTAACATATAGGACAATGATTTACTGTACATTTTATCTGCAGATGACTTGTGATCACAAGCTTGGATTCTAAATGGCCTGGCTCAGTGCATGACTCACAAATTGTCTATGAGTCATCAGCCACTTGAAGGGCCTGTTTCTTTTGTCAGCGCTTTGAGGAAGGCAAGTTAAATTTGGTACAGTACAAAACACTTTAAAGTGTTCATTTTAATTGTGACACAGCAAAACGTACACAATTTTCCCCTTTTCTGTTCTATGACAGGGCTTTTTGATGGCCTGTTGGTAGGAGACAGGGGTTATGCATGCCAGAGGTTTTTGCTAACCCCCTATCCTGACCCTCAGACAGGGCCACAAAACCGCTTCGATGTGGCCCTCAGTAAAACCAGGGTCAAGATCGAGATGACTTTTGGCATCCTAAAGGCACGTTTCAACTGCCTTAGGCGCTTAAGAGTGTCACCAGAGCGGGCATCACAGATAGTGGCTGCATGTGCCATTCCGCACAATATAGCCACTATCAGAAAGGAGCGAGTACCATCACAAAACCAGCTTCTCTCTGATGAAATTGATCCCATCACACTTGACCACCCAGCTGGCGCAGCTGTCAAAGATGCAATCACAAGACAATATTTTACTTAATAAAAGCACATTGACACTGCAGATAGGTCTCAAACTGTTTTATTGGACATGTGGCTAGGGAGGAAGAAAGACAGCCAGAGAAAGTTCCATTAATAAATATTCATAGTGTTCATACTAAAGGGTTACTTGGTTAAATGAGTTCACATACTGAGATCTGTTTTTTCCAGCTGTTTGATCTCCAATTAATTTTTTTTTAATTTGGAGCCTCCTCAGCTCACAGTCCAGCTCCTTTAGTGAACAGTTTAGTAGACTCCTTTTGTAAAGGGCCCTGACTGAGTCTGTTTCCACCTGAAACAATTCCACCACAAACAATCATTACAAGTTTTCTGGAGGTTAATCCAATCACAAAAAGTGGCATGACTTTCTACAAACATAGGACTGACTGTACTTTATGTCAAGGGTTTAAAGCATTACGTTGTTCACATACCTTCTGTAGCCCATTGAGGTAGAGGCTTCAGTTTCTGGGGCGGGTTGTGAAAAATCCTACAGTAAAAGAGATGTGTAAGGGCCAGTCACTTAATAATGACATTCAAATGTGCGCCATAATAAAAAGCCCAGTGCATTCACCTCAGCAACTGTCTCAGAACACACAGACAGATTGCCTTCATCATTTGTTTCACCCTAATAAATAAAAGTAGGCCAATGGAAAGCATAACTGTTATAAAGTAGTTTATGTTCATGGTGTTCTGTCTGTTGCATACTGACCTCTGCTTTTTAATGTTAAATTCATCAATCTGGTGCACTTTGAAAGTTCAAAATTAAGAGCTCCAACCCATATTCAGAGTGCAAATTGAACAAAGAAAAACTCAAAACTCTTTTAGTTGTGATATTGTGTTTGTCTACATTACACTACTTCATAATAATAGTTATAATATTAATCCCATGACAGTAATAGCCATGTATTGTAAAACAAATGCACTGAAAAATAAAATAAACTTTCATAATTCATTTTGTACTAATTTTTATACTTGAAAGAGATAAACACATTTTATCTTTTATTATGACAGAAACTGCATCGAGCTTTTATTTTGGCGGAAAACATGGTTTACAAACGCGTCTAATTACAATTCTAGTAAAATGCATAATCGTAATATGCAGATGTGGAAATAATGCGTAACTGGGTAATGGGTTCCTACCTTCATATCCTAAGTGTTCTGAAAGTAGCCTAGTTCTGCTTACCGCAGTTCTCTACACTCACTAATTTCTCTCCTTATCCTCTTCACTATCCTCATCAGCCACTTGAAGGGCTGTTTCTTTTTTTCACGCTATTTCTCTGCACATTCCTTGCGTTCTTCTCCATCTCTCCGACTATTTTGACAGATACACACTGACACTGCACGCTTGCTCAGAGCCCAGAGGGAGAGTTGGCCCTCCCCCAGTTTTCCGTATTTTTTGTTATGATTATTTATTATTTATTTAAGCACTCCCATTCAAAAGGCAATTTGACCGAAAACTAAAATACGGTCAAACTTAAAAGTGGCGTTTCCATTCTAATTATGCTTTTTAATGAAAGTTTGCCTCGGGTAGATTAACAAAAAGACCCTAGGTTGCATTTTGGCGAGAGTTACTCTTTAAGGGTGCGTCATGGTAGCCTACCAATAAAGCCTGTTTGCATCGGTTTGGTTTAGGCAACTCAAAACCACTCCTGTAACCCTGAGTTTGTTCAGCGATTACCTTCATAGTGGCTTACAGGCCCCCGATCTCGATGGTCTATCAGTCTCTTAAAGACAATAAACACGCACCTCCAACTACATACACCACTGCGATACTTTTACCCAAAATTAACTAAATAAACACAGGTATATTCTTCCAGATTTCAAACGAATTACACTTATTATAACTTAAACTGCAACACTGAACTTAAGAAAATAAACACGGGAATATTCTTACGGATGATTTCACAATCTAAAACCAAAACAAACAAAAAACTCACAGAATCTCTCAAAAAATTCTCTTTTCTCTTCTCATAAAAAAACAAACAAAAAAAAAACGACAGTTAGGCTACATTTAGAAACCCAAACATTTGTCAAGGTCTCTACATTTGAATAGGTATTTTTGGTTAACTGATTAAAAAGATTTGCATAATTTGTTGTTAAAATTTTGAAAGAAAGGACAACTTTTTTTTTGTTGATACCTTAATATGGATTAAGCCACTATTCTCTGTCAAGTGTTCTGAAGCAAAAACAGTTTAGGGTATTCACAACCATTCCCTAGTTTAAACCGCTGCCATATTTTATTCAAAAAAGATAGGCCAACATAGAATTTACATTAAGCTACTTGCTGAGGAAAAAAAACAAACAAACACGCATTTCATTTCATTAAAAAAAAGGGTACAGAATTCTTTACAAAGCCCACACCTGTTTGGCCTTTACATATATTGGAACTCTTCAGCACGTGACATACAAATAGCCCACCTGAGAACGATAATGGTGTGTCATTATGTCTTAGGAGGAGCTTAAAGCCTGTGCTATGAATGCTGCAGTGTTTGGTCGTCTGCATCATTGCTTCTGTATAATTGCCTTTAAGTGGTATCATTAAGAGATTGTGAAAAAGACAATGAGGCTGTTTGGAGACAACATCCTCAGCAAAATCACATTATCATTTTACACAGTGCTGTCAATCCACAAGGACACCACACTTGACAAGACTATTTATTGGCAGTGTGTGTTGCAACAGAGCTTGCTTTGTGCAAAACCATTGCATTAAGAAAAGTGGGCCATTTTCTTATAAGTGGTCGCTCTGATTCCCTCTGCTACTTTAGGAACAAGATATACTCCTCTTTTCTGAATTTTATTTTGCTCTTGACTTGCATAAGCAATGTATAACTGACCATGGCTCCCCTCCTGCAATGAATTATAGGATATGCACATGAAAATCTATTGTATAATAACATTGCACAGATTGAACAATAACAAGAACTCTATATTTTGTGAGTTCATGCTAAAATAATTGGCCTTCAATATACATTTGGCATATCAACTAGCCTGTAAGTTTTAAGTTCATTCTCAAACACATCAGTGGAGTCTCACGTCATACATTCTGATGTTCTTCAGACTGTAATAGCATGGAAACCTATCAGGCACACTGGTTTCTCTGTTATCACAACAGAGTCATAATCACATCACCAGCTGTAGTGACACAGTGACATGCATGTCAGACAGTTTGCTAAACTCAGACCTCAAACCATAGAAGTTAATGAAATGCGTATTAACCAAATATGCCAGTTTTAAAGCAGATGTGATGCTTCTCAAAGAAACTTTCAGGTGGAGAATTAATACTTCAATGTATTTTTATTTTAAATTGACCTGCCCTTGTATCCACACGATTGCGAGTGTGATATCATGGTAACAGTTCAATAAACAAGAAGTAACTTACATTTTCAATACAATATTGCAAGTAGTTTTGTCTATTTTTGCTTTGTTCGTGAAAATAGTTCCAATGTCTGTTCCAATAATAGGTCTAATGTTCCACACAGTAGTGGTGTTCTTGAATAAATCTGTCACGGTTCATAGATCCAATGTCTCTCTCTAGTCTCGTGCTTTGTTGTTACATGTGTGTGAGTGTGTGAGTGGGTGTGTCCGGATCATTACTGTTGATCAGTACCCAGCTGCAATCAATCATCATCACCAGCTGCCATTCATCTCCTATATATGCTCACTGCTTTCTCATCTCCTTGTCAGATCGTTGCATGAAGTCTCTGTGTTGTCTGTTCCTGTTCCCGTGCCTCGTGTCCCGTCTTGAGTTCCTGTGTTCCGGTTTCACGTCGTGTTGGATTACGTTTCATGTCTGGATCACGTCATCACTCATCAGAGCACGCTGCACTTCATTCATCACTCCGTGTCTGACCATCGAAGTCCCTGCGCCACCGCCTGCATCACCCTGGATTATTCATCATCATCATCATCATCATCTTCATCAACATAATTGACTATTAATAAAGCGCTTTTACTTGCATATTGTGTCCTCGTTCCTGACGTAACAGAACGATCTGACCAAGGATGGATACAGCAAGTACATCAGCGCCGACCATGGAAGAATGTTTGAGTAATAGTATGGCTCGTCTGGACATTCAAGAGAAGAATTCAAACGATACTGGTCGCGCTGTTCAGGCGTTAGTGGCGCAGGTGTCCGAGCTCACCCAGCAGATCCAACAGTTACGAGCTCCCACTGCGCCGCCCACACCGTTCGTTCCCCCCACACCATCGGAGAGCCCATCCCAGTCGGAGCCACGCCTACCAGCCCCAGAGTCCTATTCAGGTGATCCAACATTTTGCAGAGCTTTTCTAACCCGGTGTTCCATGCATTTTTCTCTTCAACCCAAGACTTTCCAGACCGAGCGATCCAAGGTCGCCTTCGTACTCACCCTCCTGACTGGGAAAGCGGCGTTATGGGTAACGGCGGTGTGGGAGAATGAAGATCCGTGCTGCGCCTCGTTCCAGGAGCTCTCCGCTGAAATGAAAAGAGTTTTCAACCGGGCGGTCGGCGGAAGAGAAGCTGCTAGAATGCTGGCTGATTTACATCAAGGAGAGAGATCAGTGTCAGACTTTTCGATCGAGTTCCGGACCCTAGCAGCGGAGAGCAGATGGAACGAGGAGGCGCAGTGGGACATGTTCCTGCATGGGCTGGCTGACCGCGTCCAAAGAGAGATCTATGCTTTGGACCTGCCTCAATCTCTTAATGAACTCATCGCTTTAGCCCTCAGAGTTGATGCTCGACTATCCCGAGTTGGAGGTCACGCCACGAGTAGACGCCCTCTGGCGGGTGCCGAGGGTCCACGATTTGGAGGCGGGGACGCGGTCAGCCCCGTCGACGATCACGAGCCCATGCAGGTGGGTCGAGCTCGGCTTTCCCGGGAGGAGAGGGAAAGGCGGAGGTCCCAGGGCCTTTGCCTATACTGTGGAGGAGCCGGACACTATGCTTACAACTGTCCGGTAAAAAGGCCAAGCCCGATAGTAAGTATGAGGCTACTATCGGGTGGGATCTCCGCCGAGAAGACCTCATCAACATCTACCCTCCTTCCGGTAAGACTGAGATGGTCAACACTCACTCACGACTGTCAAGCACTCTTGGACTCCGGGGCAGAAGGCAATTTCATGGATCACTCATTCGCACGTCAATTCAAGATTCCCCTCAAACCCCTCACACATCAGATTGCTGTACACGCACTTAATGGACAAGAACTTCCCACCATCACTTTTGCCACAGAAGACATCACCCTCATCACATCAGGCAACCACACCGAGATCATCTCTTTCTATATCCTGGACACTCCCCTTGCACCCATTGTCCTTGGTCACCCTTGGCTCACCCGTCACAACCCTAAAGTGGACTGGCAGCTCAAGTCTGTGTCTTCGTGGAGTAATCAGTGTCATAAGTCTTGTCTATTGTCTGCCTGTCCGTCTGTTTCTGTCCCTGTGTTGCAGGAGGAGGCAGTGGATCTGTCTAACGTGCCCGCGGAGTACCTGGACCTGAAGGAGGTGTTCAGTAAGTCTCGGGCTGCTTCTCTCCCTCCGCATCGTCCCTATGACTGTGCCATAGACTTATTACCAGGTACGGCTCCGCCCAAGGGCAAGTTATATTCACTCTCGACACCAGAGAGGGAGGCTATGGAGAAATATATTTCTGATTCTCTAGCAACGGGGTTCATCCGCCCTTCCTCTTCTCCAGCGGGGGCGGGGTTCTTTTTTGTGGGGAAGAAGGACGGATCTCTGCGACCTTGTATTGACTACCGGGGGTTGAACAACATCACGGTAAAGAATACTTATCCTTTACCGTTGATGTCTTCAGCCTTCGAGAGGTTGCAGGGAGCGTCCATCTTCACAAAATTGGATTTACGTAATGCTTATCATTTGGTCCGCATCAGGGAGGGGGATGAGTGGAAGACCGCGTTTAACACCCCCAGGGGACACTTTGAATACTTGGTTATGCCTTTCGGGCTTTCCAACAGTCCAGCGGTCTTCCAGGCACTCGTCAATGACGTGCTGCGAGATATGATAGATCAGTTCATTTATGTCTACCTGGACGACATACTGATTTTTTCTTCTTCTCTCCAGGAACACGTGCAGCACGTCCGACGAGTGCTTCAGAGGTTGCTAGAGAATGGGCTTTTTGTCAAGGCGGAGAAATGCGATTTTCATGCACAGTCTGTTCCATTCCTAGGGTACATCGTGTCGGTTGAGGGAATGCGCATGGATCCTGAGAAGATCAAGGCTGTGGTAGAGTGGCCAAGTCCAGAGTCTCGAAAGGCCCTACTGAGATTTCTGGGGTTCGCCAATTTCTACCGGCGTTTTATTGGCAACTTCAGCCAACTAGCCGCACCTCTGACCGCCTTGACCTCCCCCAGAACGACGTTCAGGTGGTCAGACGCAGCCGAGGCTGCGTTTGCCAAACTGAAGGGTTGCTTCGTTTCAGCCCCCATTCTGACAACCCCTGATCCATCACGTCAGTTCGTGGTGGAGGTCGATGCGTCAGAGGTGGGGGTAGGAGCAGTGTTATCCCAGCGCTCTCTCTCAGACGACAAGATGCAGCCTTGCGCGTTTTTGTCTCATTGTCTATCTCCTGCCGAACGTAATTATGACATTGGGAACAGAGAGTTGTTGGCAGTCAAGTTAGCATTGGAAGAGTGGCGGCACTGGTTAGAAGGGTCGGGGGTACCTTTTATCGTTTGGACCGATCACAAGAACTTAGAATACATTCGGACTGCTAAAAGATTGAACTCCAGGCAGGCTCGGTGGGCACTTTTTTTCGGTCGTTTTGATTTTACTCTCTCGTACCGCCCGGGTTCTAAAAACATCAAACCCGATTCTTTATCGCGCATTTTTGATCGTTCCGAACGCCCGTCTACTCCGAGTGCATTTTACCAGAGACTCTATTCATCTCCACACTCGTATGGGAGGTCGAATCGAAGGTCAAGAAGGCCTTAGAAGGGGTAACGCCTCCGGTCGGTTGCCCACCGAATCGTTTATTTGTGCCTGAGGGTCTGAGGTCCAGCGTCATTCAGTGGGGGCATTCTTCCAATGTGGCTTGTCATCCAGGAGTCAGTCGCACTAGATTATAGTCAAGCAACGATTCTGGTGGCCTCTCATGGCTCGTGACATTCACAATTTTGTTTTGGCTTGCTCAGTTTGTGCCACTGGTAAAACTTCCAATCGACCCCCAGATGGGTTACTCCAACCGCTGCCGGTCCCTTCGAGACCCTGGTCCCATATCGCTCTAGATTTTGTTACCGCCCTCCCACCCTCTCAGGGTCACACAGTAGTTTTGACTGTGGTGGACCGGTTCTCGAAGGCGGCCCATTTCATTCCCTTGCCCAAATTACCCTCAGCCAAGGAGACAGCGGTGACTGTCGTTGACCACGTCTTTCGGTTACATGGCCTCCCGATGGACGTGGTTTCTGACAGGGGACCCCAGTTTGTGTCCAAATTTTGGCGAGAATTTTGTAAGCTTCTGGGGGCGACTGTCAGTTTGTCCTCAGGGTTCCACCCCCAGAGCAATGGCCAAACTGAGAGAGCCAACCAGGATTTGGAAAGAACGTTACGATGTTTGGTTTCCAAGAATCCTTCCTCGTGGAGTCAACAACTTTCTATGGTGGAGTACGCCCACAACACGTTGCCAGTGTCATCTACGGGCCTATCTCCGTTTGAGTGTAGCGTAGGGTACCAGCCACCAATTTTTCCTAGTCTGGAATCCGAAGTCGCGGTCCCCTCCGCTCACGCCTTCGTCCAGAGGTGTCACCGCACGTGGACTAGAGCCCGTGAGACTCTACTCCAGGTGGGGTTGCGCACCAAGGCCAAAGCCGATCGCCACCGGTCTAGGCCTCCCGTATACGTCGCTGGTCAAAAAGTGTGGCTTTCTACCAAGAACATTCCTCTCCGTTCCGTGTCTAATAAACTTGCTCCCAAATTCATTGGCCCGTTTACTGTCACCAAGATCATTAGTCCGGTGGCAGTCCGCCTCAACCTACCTCCAGTGTACAGGAGGATTCACCCCGTCTTTCATGTATCCAAAATTAAACCCATATTTCATTCTCGTATTAATCCGCCAATCCCGGTTCCTCCCCCGCCGCGACTCGTAGATGGGGAACCCACTTATTCGGTCAATCGTGTGCTGGACTCAAGGCGGAGGGGACGCGGATTCCAGTACTTGGTGGACTGGGAAGGTTACGGTCCAGAGGAGAGAAGTTGGGTACCGGCTAGAGACATTCTGGATCACTCCCTTATCGATGATTACAATCGGCAGGTAAGGGGACCTGGGAACGCCAGGAGGCGTTCCTAGGGGGAGGGGTACTGTCACGGTTCATAGATCCAATGTCTCTCTCTAGTCTCGTGCTTTGTTGTTACATGTGTGTGAGTGTGTGAGTGGGTGTGTCCGGATCATTACTGTTGATCAGTACCCAGCTGCAATCAATCATCATCACCAGCTGCCACTCATCTCCTATATATGCTCACTGCTTTCTCATCTCCTTGTCAGATCGTTGCATGAAGTCTCTGTGTTGTCTGTTCCTGTTCCCGTGCCTCGTGTCCCGTCTTGAGTTCCTGTGTTCCGGTTTCACGTCGTGTTGGATTACGTTTCATGTCTGGATCACGTCATCACTCATCAGAGCACGCTGCACTTCATTCATCACTCCGTGTCTGACCATCGAAGTCCCTGCGCCACCGCCTGCATCACCCTGGATTATTCATCATCATCATCATCATCATCTTCATCAACATAATTGACTATTAATAAAGCGCTTTTACTTGCATATTGTGTCCTCGTTCCTGACGTAACAAAATCAGTGTTTTTGAATGAATCGGTTGAGTGAATGATTCAATGATTCATTAATAAAGACAGTTTCGCTGCTATATAGTATATATGTGATCTTGGACTTTTCATTGTATCAATGTGACAATGTTTGCATTCTGTCTCCGCTTTTAAGTGCGACATCCAAATCTCAAAATTCAATCAACATCCGATGCATATAGAATCAAGTCCCTGCCCTGTTTTCTTTTTACGATAATCTTTTACACTCTGATGTACTACATGTCACAATACGGAATAAAATATCTGCTGCTACTTCTGTTGCATCGCGACTTTAATGTCTGACATCAGCATAATTTCAGTTGACCAAAACGATTTATTCAGATTTGTTTGCTGATTCGTTCAGCAACCCTTTTTACAAATAACAACTTGTTTTATATGCTGTCAATATGTCTATATTGAACATCGTTATTTCAGTGAGCATTATTTCTCAAATATGGCTTGAAAGCACAGCACTGGATAAAGTAAACACACCAGGGTTTTCCTACACAAACTCGTTCTTACCTGATCCCTGTATTCACTTTTCCTGCAGGAATTGACCTAATCATGAAGCATTTTGAATGACTTATATGGTGGAATCCAAGTAATATTCTATGTAAAGGGGGTAACTCCCTTGAGACACTGTTAGATACTGGAGAGAGAGAGAGAGACAGATTTGCCTTATTAGCCTCAATCACACAAAGAATTGTCAAATGTCCTTGAGTAGCAACTTCACAGTCTGCCTGATGTGACAGAGAATTACAGCGAGACCAAACGAATGAGAAACAAAGAGAGAGCAATAAAGAGAGACAAAGTTGATGGAGAAAGAACTCAGTTCTTTCCTTTAATCTCCCATACTGAGGAGAGGCCAGGCTCCCTAATGGATCCCTGTCAGCATCAGACACTTCAACATCTTCAGTCAAGCACAGTGAAAGACAACTCTCCAGACTCCATAAAGAGCCTTTCTGTGTCACTCGCCTGCTTCTTCCCAAGTCAGATTGTGTTAGGTCAGTTTTGGACAGTCCATAAACTTACCTAATGCTGCTAGCTGTACAAAAATGTATCTCTATCAGTCCGATTTAGTGTGGGACCATTTGTCCACTAACAGGATTACATTGTGAAAACATCTGGATGGATGCCAAATGCAAGTACAGTAATTTCCAAAATCTTTCTAAATGAATACTCCCAAAATCAGCATGACCGATTTTTTTTCTTTTCCAACCACTGATAATATGAACTCAGTATAGAGTGTGGTGAATTAATTGGGCCATTTTAACAGCAGTGGCACAGAGCCTAAACTACCAGCAGAGACGCTGACAAGAGGCCAGTGAAGGCTTTTGAAGAGCAGATCAAAGCGGTGAGTCTTTGATGATCCCGCATGGCTGGGTTGAGGAGGAGCTGCAGTGAAGAACTGGACCCCCCCTCAATCAAATCAGAAGCAAGTGCTCAAGTTAACCTTCGCTCTTCACTCCTTTATCACATCCACAGGTGTTTTCATGCAGCATTCTAAAGAGCAATGCACAAAACACCTCACTGAAAAGAAATAGCAGTGCATAAATTTGAGGATGTCACTGTTATAGCCTATGTCTTGTGGAAGGTCACATTATGTATTTCTTGGATTCTATGAAAGTATTTGAATTATGGAGTTTTTGGAAAATTTGAGCAAACTTTTTAAAGCATTCACAACTCTTGTCTAAAATTTGTGTGAAGTATAAATGGCTCTGCTTCCCAGATGCCTGCAAAACAATCTACATAAATAGACAATACTCCAGGTACTGTAGGAAAGAATTTGCAATTAAAAAATAAAAAGATTAGTGTTGTGAAAATTTTAAGTAAGAAAAGAATTCACATTGTGACTAAATAGTCACACTGTGAGATATATAAAAAAAATCAGTTTCGAAATATAAATTCACAATGTAAGATATAAAGTTGCATATATTGTGAGAAATAAATCAAAGTCCCAATAAAGTTTGGGGTTCGTAAGATTTAAAAAAATATATATATATACTTTTATTCAGCAAGGATGCATTAAATTGATCTAAAAGCGTCAATAAATATATTTATGATGTTACAAAACATTTCTATTTTAAATAAATGCTGTTCTTTTGAGCTATATACATCAAATAATCTTAAAAGAAGTGTGTCATGGAATTCACAAAAATATATAAGCAGCACAACTGTTTTCAACATTGATATAGCCTAATAAGAACCAAATCAGCTAGCCTAAATGTTTTCTTAAAGAGAAATGATGCTGAAAATTCCACTTCGCCATCACAAATTAGATTTTAAAATATATTAAAATAGAAAACACAAATTTTGAATTGTAATAACAATTTACAACATTAGTATTCTTACTGCATTTTGTTTTATTAAATAAATGCCTCTTACAGACCCCAAACTTTTCAAAGGTTTCAGGCATAAGAGATGGACCTATAAAACCGCAATTACAATAAATAAAGTCGTAATTAAAGTCACATTTACCTTTTTACTCTGAGTCTGAAACAGTCCATAGTGCTGATATTAAATTCACATCTCCCAGAACAGAAGTCACCTTATCAGCGAGAGAGTGGTCACAGCACATTAGCAGAATGTGTGGTGTGATCTTGTTGGCCATGGTCGGTGCTCCGCGGGGTTCTTGTGTTTAACATTCCCCTTGTGTTTAACATTCCCCTCATGTTATGCCCGTGACCCTACTGAGAGCACTCATCTCCACTCCTGCAAAGAGGAAGGTTAAAGCTCACCTATTCCCTCACCGCTGCAGACCTACTTTTCCTTCGCTACAGTTTGCCCCTTCTGTCTCTTTGTGCAGCCAAGCATCGACCTTCCCAATGCCAGGTCATTACTTTTTCCCTCAGGTTTCGGTTTTCATTTCGATTCATGCTGAAACGTCCTGTTGTTTTGTCTATGAATTCGATGGCGAGATGTTGAAAGAGGTTGAGGTGATATATCAGGCCGTGCTTGTAGATGATTTTGGTGGGAATCGCGTGCGCTTCACCGCTTTAAATATTAACAGGTCCGTTGACACGCGCTAAATGACACGAGTGTGTCTGGAGATTCCGCGCAAGTTGCTGGAGCGCCAGAGCAATTTACTTGCTTTACCTCTCTCAAATGTAACATATTTACTTCTTTTGGGATCTATGACATTTTTTGTTTGTTTATTAAAAACACATTTAAATGCAATTCGTGATTTGAATACATCCAACATGTTTTTAAGTTATTTTAAGGTCTCATTGGTTAACATCAGTTAATGCATTAACATGAATTAATACTGAGCGTTTATTAACCTTTATAAATATATAAATATTCATGTTCATGTTAGTTATGTGCATTAACTAATGTTTACAAATACAACTTTTGACAACTTAAAATATATTGGTAAATGTTGAGATTAACATCAATAAAGATTAATAAATGTTGTAGAAGTATTTTTAATTGTTAATTCATGTTAACTAATGAAGTTAACTAATGTTAACAAATGAAACCTTATTGAAGTGTTACCAAAAAAGCTTTGTTCATAAATCAAAGTCATGTGGTGCAACCAACATGCAGGGGAAAAAACTAAACAGGAAATGGACCTCTAAATAGTCTAATGACTGTGAGTAAAGGTCTCCTAAAATATAAAATAATTCAACCTTTTTGAGCCAAGATTAGAGTGTAAAATATCATGTGGTGTGAATCCTAAAAAAGAATAAAGTAATACAATGATTAATAATTTGGTGGTTACAAATGACATTGCAAGTCATCAAACTAAATACAAAGTTTACATTTCTAAGAACTCGGCATATGTGCTTAAAATTCAAACACATGACACCGACAATGTTATATTTGTCATTGACTCTTTTAGTGCGTTGTTACACACTAATTAAAGTTAGAAAAGTGAAATCATATTCAACCACCCCTTTAATAATTCAGATAACTCAATTGAAGAATTTTTACATGTCTATTCCACAAACATTCCATTAACCCATTGTTTCTCTCATTAACAACTGTGATTTCTTTTTACCAGTTCTCCTGTGTGCTCTCTTCTTCTGACGTAGTATGTAATTTCAACTTCAAAGACATGAAAGGGATTATAAAATGCTGCTTGTTTGTTATTATGTTCTCTCTTTAATATTATAAGCGCTTGTGCATGGGCTCTCTTTCAAATTCTACACACCTGAGACCAAAACCACCTTGTTAAACCAATAAATCTGTACGGTTATGGTCTTTATCTGTCTATTCCATATTGCTGTTCATTGAATGCATTTTGTCATACGCCATCCTCCAAATTGGAGGTTTTCTCTAAAAACAGGCATGTTGCAAAAAGGACAAAACTCCCCGGAGCACCTAAATTTGTCTGTTGGTGCCTAGACAGCTGTAGCTATAGATCTCGGGTCATTCAGACAGGGAGAAGTGTCATTGTTTGTCTCTTACAATCACCTGCTAATTGAAAGGCCTCTCAGTGCCTGTGTGTCAGGCTGGTTCACCACTACAGACATTGAAGGCTTTGTCTTTCAGTGCTGAGAAAATCCATAGCTAAAGGCATTCCCCCCTCGGCAGAGAGGTCTTCAATGATTATATGTTTGACTTCCTAATGCGTCTGACACCGTGCCATGTGTTCGCTGTAATTGCTTCATTCCTCAGGGTTCTACAGGTCGACTTTTGAAGTCCAGATATCGACATCGTGCCTCATGTGAATCTATCTCAGGGGTCTAAGCCTAGGGTCATTGCTTTGTGCAGCTCCTCATCTCGTACTTTTCATTTAATTTAATATTTTAATTGAGTCATTTTGTGAGATTTATGCCATTTTTAATGTTCAGATCCAGCATTTAATTTGACATATTAGCACTGTGCTGATTGCATAAAAGTTTCAATGCATGTCACAGTTAATTCTTGGGTAGAACCCCTTGCCACATCCGATCCCAAAACTAGTTAGTTCCTGTAATATTTCTGGGGGTAAACTGTCCATTTCGGTTTTGATTCCACTCATGTTTGCCGATGGATCAAGCCTTGACCTAATTAGAGGGGATTTCGCAAGAACAATAGAGAGCTGAACTGTTTTCTGTTGACTGGGGTTTTTACATCACTGTCACTTTGATCACTGACTCAAATTGTGTACAATGAAATGCTGTCAAGTTGTGGTCTGGGAATTGGCCTGTGAAAGTGCTTAACGTTAATTTCTACCACGCTGGCATTTTAAACACCATTGTCTGCTTGTCATCACTTCACGGAGAAATGGGCTTGCTATTCCAATGAGATCACCTCTCAGTATAGAAGCACAAGATTACAAGCGTAGATTTGAGCGGAGGTAATTGAGCTGATTATCTTAATGTGGGGAATATCAAATGTCCTATTTAATACTCAGTGGTATTTGTATCCATCTATAGTTCTTCTTGCTGAAAAATGATTTAGACAGTTGCCTTATATCAAGTATAAATTAATGTTCCAGAAAGCTCGGCATAACTCCCTGTTGTATTTCACTGGGGGTTTTGCTCTTCGCAACTATGTAGGCGGTTTTTACGTTGCTGATGTTCATTGATAGTGCAGACCTCAATGTCAGCTGAGAGCTGAAAACCTTGTTTCTCTAACTTTCATTCTCAGCTTTGCTTGTCTCATCTGTAACCGTAATACGACATAATTTACATAATTATGGCAGACGCTTTTACATTTCATTTCAAGGTACACATTTTACATTCTTATCAGTTCTCAGTTCTTGCTTTCCCTGGGAATCGAACCCATGACCTTGGTGTTGCAAGCACCAACGCTCAACTGTTTGAGCTACAGGAAAGCCTAATGCAGTTGATGTCTTCCTGTCTCCAGGGGAAACGAAAATGATCTAAGATTTTAAATACTGAGAAGTAGCGCAACCACTAGCAATACAAACTTGACTTTTTGCAAATGCATTACAATGCATTGTCTTTTTACCTGCATCCTACCCAAGGTAGCTCATCCATGGTTAAGCCATGAATCAAACCAATCAAGTACAAAGGTGAATCATAACATAACATACTTTGATTTGAAGCAGAAAAGTATTTGAAAATCAGACAAAAATACTGTTCTTTAACAATTTTAATGAGGGAAAGAACTACAATCCCGTAAAGCATTGTGAATGACAATCAAAACTATGGATAAATATAAAACTATTGATTTAATATGTTGATTACGTATATAGAAACAGTATATTATATGTTTATTGCAAAATATGTAGGCCTGCAATATATGTACAAGAAGTTTGATAGAAGGACACTGAGGCTGCGTCTGAAATCTCATACTGTCGTAGTAGTTCTTTTGAATTAGTAATAACTTTGTGACCATTATGTTCTATAAAGTATGAATGTCTGTAAAATGAATGTAATCTGGACGTACTACATTCGTCATGTTGTTGTTGTCATGTGACCTATCAGTATAAGTTGTGTCGCTTCACTGCCATTCATAAATCCTCTCCCATGGCCTCATAGGATAGTAAAGTGTCCACTGGATGCACACTTCAGAATCTCGGCAGAAGAAGTAGGTCATCCGAGTAATTTTTGCCTGCTATGTAGGGAAGTATGCAATTTCTGATGCAGCCTGACTATTATTCCAAATAAATCAGTAGAAATCATGCTTCTGATGGATTGAACAAAAACATATACGGTAACACTTTAGAATACTGTTCCTTCATTAATGAATAACTACACAGGAACAAATGAGTAACGCACTATTACCATTAACTATTATTAACTAACAAGAAACTCTGATTAACAAATTAGTAATCATAGCGCTCAGTCGAATGTGGTAGTTCACTATTAGCTAATCAGTAACTAATTTTTTTTCCATACCTCCCAGAGAACTATATACAGGTTCATAATTAACATGAATAATGCATAATTTATAATAAAAGGTAACGGTAACCCATTAGTAATGACTCAAGTGTTACTACATCCTTCTAAAGGAACTACTAATTATTTGGATCAGTATTCTAAAGTGAAAAACATAAGTACCTAATATTGACTGAAGTCATTGTAAGCTTTTGGGTTACCATTACCTTATATTATATGCATTATTAATATTAATTATGAACCTGTACATAGTAGTTCTTAGTAGTCTTCAGTGAGGTATGAAAAATAGTAGTTACTGATAAGCTAATAGTGAACTACCACATTCGACTGAGCGCTATTACTTACTAATTCGTTAATCAGAGTTTCTTGTTAGTTAATAGTAGTTACTAGAATGTAGTGTGTTACTCATTTGTTCTTGTTTAGTTATTCATTAATGAAGCAACAGTATTCTAAAGTGTTACCACATACACTATCGCAGATCACAGCCAGCAGGTCTGTTTTCAAAGGTTTAAATGTTATTGATAAAAGTTAATTTCTCTATGAAGAAAATAAAATAGATTTTTACTTACAGAACCTGACTGATTTTATTATAGTTTCTGTATTTTCTAATTTCTCATAACAATGATACACGCGATGGCCAATGAAGTTTAAGTGCGGTTACTACTCTTCCATGTTCTCCTTATATAACACAGAGCATTGCAGGTCCACTTTGAATGGAACAAAATTACATATGAGTGTAAATTAAATGGAGGAGCCGAGAATAATTGCATAATTGGACTTGTTCCTCACGCAAAGCTATTTTAATGGCTTCGGATGACTTGCAACTTTTAAGTAAGTTTCAATTTCTGTAACTATTTCCTTCAATTTCAGACACAGAATTTTAACACTCCAGACACGTAGAGTTCATGACCCTGAATATGTTATTGGTGGAATATTTAGGTTGTTTCATTTTGAGGTTCATGGTCTGTGAGTCCTTAAGAATCAGAAGATCCCCTTAATGTGTTTTACATTTCCAGCCTGCTGCTTAGCAGAAATTGAAATTCAAGGAACCTTCTCAGATGGTTTAGTTGATCCATGTGAAATCCAAAAAAACCATACAAGGATAAATCCTGGTTTTTGATCACCTAAGCACAGCTGCCCAAACTCCTAATCCAATGGCGTTAAAGCAGATGAATCTCTGGGCCGACGGCAGCAACTTCAGTGGACATGACGGTTTTCTCTGCGCTACTGGGATCATGTGTAGTCATGAGTGACCTTACATTTGCATCTCCAAATGATGCTCATAATGGTTGGTGAGGCACAAACAGACCACATGTGCAACCCAAGCTTTCGCTCTTTTATCCATTTTGGAGCCATGTTTTTGGGACAAATCCACTGAAATGGTTTGGCAATACGGCAATATTAGAAATGTATGGGACATGAAAAAGCAGAAGAGGTTTTGCAGAAGAGAAAGAATCGTTAATGGATTGGAGGGGGAAAATATTTTCTTCAGAGCAAAACACCATGAGAGAGCCATCATTCCAGTGAGCTGACAGATGAGGAGGATGGTTCATTTGTATGGTACATCATTTAGCAATTTGCCCTCTGACAACAAACCGAATCGTGTTTCATATTTCTTGTCGGCCTCCAAGTTCCTCTGGCAATTTAATTATCTTTGTTGAATTTCTGTTGATGGTTCATTTATTTTAGAAAAATTAGAGGTGTGAGTAATGAAGCAGAAGTTGCATGCCAAAAATAACCATGCACATCAATATGCACACCTGTCATAAAGACATCTTAGAGGAAACTTTAAGTATGTCTGTAGCAGTTGCAAAATGTGGTAAATGTTGCCTAAGGACACCATTATGCATGTACATGTACATTACAACATAAAACGTCTGCCAGGCCAAATGCACCCTCAGAACGAACCAAGTGGCCATTATGTGTGGAGAAGAAATCAAGCTAATAAGAATGCATCTGTGCAGAGTTCCATTGGTCAGGTCTGAAAATATCGAATGGCAAATAATATCAGATCAATTATGCTTATTAAGTAAATACACAGCTGGTGAGCTCGCACATATTAGCATAATTTCAACTAGCACATCTGTATATGTGTGCATGTGCATTTGTGAATTCAAATGTGCTTCTATGAGAAAAGAAAGAGAGAAAGAGATATAAATAATAAGTGTGTGTCTGCATTTATGTGTCTGCATGTGCGTGACTGTATGTGTGTAACTTAAGGATGCCATGGAGCCCCAGGGCACTGTCTGGACCGCTGACGACCAAGCTGACACGGACTGAACTGGAGCATCTAGTCTACTACTAGTCCTGGCAAATCTCTGAGGCTAAGAAGAGATGGGGTGGTCTACATATGAAGAGACAGATTGATTTTCAGGTAGTTGAGATCGAAGTAATTCATGTTTTCCAGATTTATACAACGGTATTTTGGCTGAGCATCAGTTCAAGAGCACTGTTAGCAGTTCAACAGGACGGGAACTTTTTGTCTGGGACTGGGACACAATTCTGACTTCATTTCTCAGAATCGTGAGATAAAAAATAAGCAATTGCGAGATATCAACTTTTTTCAACAATATGAATGAAATTTGTGTGGGGAAATGTTCTGCCCTCACGTGAAAATCCCAATCGTGCACATTCCTATTGGAATGACTCCCTTATAGCATACATATCCAGGCCTCATCTGGGCCAACTATGGCACATATGGCTCAGTTCTGGCAAAGGTCATGTGGGCCGTATCTGGCCCACACACATCAAGCCGGTTTTAGTGTGAGTTGTGGCTTGCTGTGTGTGGCCCAGATGTGGCCCATGTGACCTTTGCCGCTGCCAGAACTGAGCCAAATGTGCCATAGTTGGCCCAGATGAGGCCTGGATATGCATGCTATTGCCAGCCACACTCAGGTTGAGTCATCATCATATGTGGGCCAGAAGAATGTGGGAGATGTGGGCCACAACCGGGCCAGGTGTCATTTGCTATCTGAGCTGGATTTTGCCAATGAAATTTTGATGAGCAATGGTAATATGACCTAACTTAGAGGGATAGTTCACCCAGAAATGAAAATGTTGTCATCATTTTGTCATCTCAAATTGTTGGTAACCAGAGTGTTGATGGTAGCCATTGACTTCCATAGCAGGAAAAAAAATATTATGGAAGTCAATGGCTGCCATCAACTGTCTGGTTACCAACATTCTTCAAAATATCTTTGTGTTCAACAGAAGAAAGAAACTCAGATATAAAGGTTTGGAACAACTTGAGGGTGAGTAAATAATGACAGAATTTTCATTTCCCTTGAACACCAATCAACAGATTCTTTCAAAACACTGATTAATTAAAAAACACAGATTAATTCAGGAAGGGAACGTTACTACTGTGTGTAGGAGTTGGTTGATTCTATTTTGTCTTTGTTTGGAACAATTTTTGTTGGAGGAGCAAAAAACAGAGGTAAAACTGTGGTTACAATAGTTATATTTTGTGGGAAGCACAGCTCACACAAAAGTCACTTCCAAACCATGCAGTTTTCTGTTGGTCAACGGAGCAAATTAATGTGACCAACTTGAATCTGTTGCAAAATCTGCGTGAGGACATCTTTTGCCCTGATGCGAAATTCCAGGTTTCTTGGATGTTGAACTGATGGGATTTCGCCCGTCAGTTTAGACCTGTCACAGTCTTTTGACATCATGCTTGCAGTATTACACTGTATTGTTGCATGCTGGTTACAGCAGCCTACAGTACTTCAAAAGACCACACTCAAAATAATGACTTTTGTACTTTAAAAGCAATTCTCTTTTAAACATCTTATCTGAAAATGACAGTTATAATTGTTAGGTGGTTCCAACAATTAACAATTACTGAACCTCAACCTCAATTAAAACGTTTGTCCTCAGGTGACCATTTGTAAAACGGGTGTTTTAGTAGAATAATTAAAAGTGGTATCTTATGACTTCATATTAATTTAGAGGATCTGTGAATAGGCAATAGAAAGGTGTCCAAATGTGCTTTTATCCAATCACAGCTCGCAGTGATACCATCACTTAAGTGGTTCAGTCCAGCTCTTTTTCAATTGCACACTTAACTTCAGATTCAAACCTGCAATACTGTCGAGTGAATTGTCCATGAATAGATAATGCAATGAGAATTAACACTGTTTTTCTGCAACTCATTGTTGTGGACTGTAGCCAATTTAATGAAGGTTGAGTGTATGCCGTAACATCAATTTACCACCATTCTGCTCAAGAGCGGACCTGATAATTACACTGGTGTTTCAGGCCTCGGCTTTTAGCGAAATATTTTAATAAGCACAGTTTTGCATCACATTGTTTCGCATTTCATTAGCAGTGGCCCTGTTCTCCCATCTGCCATACTCCGCTTCTCAATTTAGCTCCATGTGGAACATTCCGGTATTAGCATAATGGGAGAACTGTTGCACTTTAAGAATGGCACAAATACCAGCGGGCATAACAAATAGATCGCACGAACGCAGCAATGATGGGTTAGCAGGAGATTTGATGAACGCACTCTGATATCTTGTTTTTGCAGCGAAGTCATTAACAAGAAAAATATTAGGCATGCAGTGGAATATCACAGTGAAGTTTGATTTTGAGAAAGGTCCGCTGTATGTGTAAGTGACAAATGAGTTGGGAAGTGGGCGCACTACAAAGGCCCACCGCTAAGAATTTGGCCTTTAAAATACAATGTATGCACAGACTAAGGATGCCCAAGGCCTAATAAGGATTCAGAGGAAACTGAAACTCTCCTTTGCTTCTAATGCTTATAAAAATCCAAACGCACTAATCTCAACATCTAAAGATAAATGATAACCAGAAGTGTCATGTGTATTTAAATTGCATGTGCCATTGCATTTTTGAGCAAAGTGATTATATGCACTAATAAGGGGGGAAGAGAAAATAATATTCAGCAAAGATGCATTAAATTGTTCAAAAGTGACAGTATAGGGTCATTCCATGTCAATTCAACCAAAAGTCCACAGCTACATTTTTTTTATTTTGATCTTCTTTTTTTCTGGTGAAAGAAATACATAAATGAGGAAGAAAGCCAAAATATAAAATTTCATGGATGTATATTTACTGAGTAATCCACTATTTTGTAGAGGGAGGACAATTTTCACCTGATTTTTGGAGACAATTTGGAGGACAGCTTTGACCTCAGGAAAAAAATACATTTTAAAATATTTTACAAAAGAATAATACAGTTTTTTCCACGTTTTTTATAACGCATTATATTTTCCACGCATATATAATAGAGCAATGTATGTTTACCATATGATTGAACACTAATTAATGTATTCTTTACATGTAAAAGCAAACAAATAAGTCTTTTTGTTTAATAAATGTAAGAGTTGGATTAAGCTTCTCTTGTGAAATTGCAGACATTTCTGGAAGGATGAGTCTCAAAGTGTGATTTCCCTGTTCTTACAGAGCTACCCAGGATTTTAAATTGTTTTGCAGATTACAGGAGCGTAGCCCAAGGAGCACATTTTATTAATATTTATGTGCACATTAATCTGCGGGAGCAGCTGTTTGACCTCGTCTCAATGAGTCATACATAATAGATGTTGGATTAGGAGATGCCACTATACAGAGGGAGTCCTGGGCACAGTTTGCCATGTGAAGATCAGTACGGCCTGTGTGACTTTTTATAAAAAGCTACAGGATTAAGACTCCTGACTGAACTGACTAAACTGCTCACATGGCGACATCTCCCTGTTTTAATGCGAGACACTGACAAATGTGGGCCATGATAATCAAGGGAGGAATATGCTAAGGAATCTTCTGGTTTACCGCATTCCAAGCGGAATCAAGTCTTAAAATTCAGTTAGCCTATTTCTTGTTGTGTTGAGTTGGGGAAGATGCCCACTGTCACAAGTAAACATCAATTAACAGATCTGCCAGATTGTTTCACATAGCCTTGGAGGCACTTGCTACAGTTTAGCAGTTTCTTAATTACTATTTGTCCTCATAGGGGAATTGTTTGAATAGCTTCACGTAGTGCGACAAGATCAGTTAATTGTTGTGCGCGGTTGTATTCTTGGCCTCCTCTGTGAGTGGAAGAGAAGCAGTAGGGTATCGCAAACCCAAAGGTCACTTCATCAATGCAATTTCACGACACACTTCTTACAATGAGCCATTCGAACAAATTAAAGAAAATTGCGTTGTAGGAGTTCATGTAATCTAATCTTATCATCAGCTTTGTTGCCAAGTCTTGGCATTTAATGTTGATTAATAAAAAAACAACACAATTATATGGTTATTAATTCATTTAGCAGATGCGTAAAAGGAAGCCTAAAAAGAATAAATACAAGCAATTTAACATGAAGCATTATTTTGTTTATATATAATATAATATAATATAATATAATACAATATATATATATATATATATATATATATATATATATATATATATATATATATAAAATGCATTATTTTCTATATTATATATAATTATTATATAATAATTATTATATATTGTTATATAAGTTTTTATTGAAGATACAATTTTGGAATTGAATTTTATTGAATATGAAAAAAAACGTTAACAGCATTTTTTTATTTTTATTATATGTTAATATTTCTGTTGTATAATAAAAAAATTAAAAAAATAGATTATTATTCGTTTTTAAATTGCCAGTAGACCTGGGCCGGGTTTCCCGATAACGATGTATCTTAGCTCTTAAGAGCGCTCTCCACGTGCAAGGTTACGAACGCTCGCAGCAATTCCACGAGCGTTTCCCAAAAATACACTTAACATGATCGCGCGAGAACGTGTTTTACGTGCTACTTAAAGGACAATTCCGGTATTTAACACTTTGAGTCTATTTTGTAGCTTGTTTTGGATGAACAAGAGTGGTGGACAAAGAAATTTTGACAATGGTTCCTGTCTCGACTTTTTTACTATTTTAGAATTGCCCATGACTGAATGGGAGTCTATGGCCATGCACAAACATGTCCTTAAAACAACCCTTAACGTTCGTTTTCAAAACTGTTCAACTCACCGAGTGGTTAGTGGTGTTCGTTGATGATTAAAAACAAATATATCGGCGCAATGTATGATTTCAATCCGTTTATTTTTCTATAGTGGAACTATTTTTTCAGATACCTCACAACCGCGTATAAACTTCCGCTCTTCGGCAACTTCCGTTGCTCTGCTCACGCTAGCAAAAGACTACAACCAAATGTAAACAGCCCCCTTTTCGTTTCCGGTAGCGCAGTAATATCAACGAGCAATGAGTCCTCCAACGGAAATCAATGGGATTTTACAAAATGGCAAATAAAACACGACAGAAACTGTATTTCGCTACGCTACTTGTTTTGGAACACCACTAACCACTCGGTGAGTTGCACAGTTTTGAAAACGAACGTTAAGGGTTGTTTTAAGGACATGTTTGTGCATGGCCATAGACTCCCATTCTAAAGCGGTCATGGGCAATTCTAAAATAGTCAAAAAGTCGAGACAGGAACCATTGTCAAAATGTCTTTGTCCACCACTCTTGTTCATCCAAAACAAACTACAAAATAGACTCAAAGTGTTAAATACCGGAATTGTCCTTTAAGAGTCGCTGTCCATTCGCAAAGTGCTGAAATATAACCTTATATGGAATCGTATTCTGAACGTTTAGCCTTAATTATTAGATTTAACCTAATAATCATCATCTGTGGATTAGCAATCAAGACAAGTCTAAAGTCTACATTCAGGCGGAGGTAGCCTACTGACAAAATGTATGAACAAAAAAACAAACAAGAAAAGATACCTTTCAAAAAAGATTAAATTAATGTAGGCCTAATTTTAGAGGAGATAGAGCGAAACAAAGATGTTATTTTTTAACAGATTTAAAGGACACCATACAAATAAGGAAAAACAAAACATCTGGGTAGACATTGCAAATAACTGCAACCCGGGGTGTTCAAAGATCAGGGAAGGTGGTCTGCAAAAAAATGCCCAATACATGGCTGGTTTTCGTTTTTTTTTTTTTTTTTTTTTTTTTTTTTATTCAGCCATATTTTGCCCAGTCTTTGAAGCATATTTCCCACATTACTTCGTTATTTTATGATTTTTTTGTTTTTGTTCATTCATTTAATTTAGATGTGTATTTTTCTTCCCTTTTTATTATTTAATTTATACATTCATTTAAACAAAAAACAAGTACAATAAAGTGTACAATAAAAAAGTACAATCAAAACCTTATATTTGTACTCACTTTGCAGTGTAATCTGTTAAATCTAGATAAAAGTGTAATCTGCCGTTTGTCCTGCAGGTGACCTCATAAATCTGTCTTCTTACGATGCACTTGGGGATTTACGATTACTCCAGAGCACTCGTAGATCTACGATGATTTTTAAGTGCTACATATAAGTTACGATGCTTTTGGGAAACAGACCGTAATATCAAGATCAGTCGTACGATCGTTTTTGCTTACGATGCTTTTGGGAAACGCAGCCCTGTTGTTCTGTCTAAAACGCATAAAAAGATTTTAGTTGAAAACATCCTCAAAAACTTTCATTCCAAAGCAGGATTATTTTTGTTAACTAAAACCATAAATAAGCCTTTTCATTACTTGAAATATAATAAACGTTTAAAATAAAATAAAACACAACAAAACATTTTATTTCAGCTAGTTGCAGGGCAAACATTTCTCATTTTCATTTAATTTAACTTTTGTACAAAAATAACTTAAAATAAAAATGAATAAAAACTGCACATAAAAATTATAATAATAAATAAATAAAAAACACAAAAAAAATTCTAAAAATTATGAAATCCAATAACTGGAAATCTAAAAATAAAAACTAATTAAAAATATTAATAAAAACTATAATAGCATATCAATGATACTAAAATAACACTGTTCCAAAGCATTATTATTATTATTATTATTATTAATATTTATTTTCCTATGAAACATAAAAGGACATGGTTGAGTGATGGTAACTGTCAAGCTTCAAATAAAAAGGACCTAAATCTACCATAAAACTGGTCCATATACAACTCATTTATTCCAAGCCTTAAAGCCATATGATAGCTTTGTGTGAAGAATAGACCCAAATTCATGTCAATAGCAGCAGCCCGCCCCACATGAGTAGCACTGATGTATAATCTGGTGATTTCCTGTGTTACTTTACGTAACAGCAGGTTTGGATCGAACCAAAAGTGAGAGATCATTTCACCCTATGGCTTTTTTCTTTGAATCAAACAAGGTTAAATGTGGTTGTGTTGGACTGCCGTTCAGTCCGTTGTAAAACTAGCATCTGTTGCTTCAGCGAACACATGCTGCCGACACATCAAACATGCTCTTCAGCAAAGGAAGACCTTCAAATATACACAGTCTTCTCCCTTTTATCTCTCTCCCTCTCTCTTATAGGCTCACATTCTCACTGTAAGAACCAAGAACTTGTCCACTTAATAGATCCTAACCTCAACCAACAATCTGTTGAATGTTAAAGCAGTTTGTTAAAGGAAGAAATTAGTCAAGCCCCTCATTGTATAACAAAACCATTAAAATATGATAAAAATTCATAAAAGCAGTTGCGTGAAACATAAGCAGAAGCAACATGTATAAAATGTTGCATCTGTTGCAAACATTTCATCAGCCAAATCCATTTAATCTTTTTTGCAGATAAGATGATTATATATTGTATTTTAGTGTTGAAGTACTTCGCTTTGAATTCAAAGTGTGCCGCAGGAGTGGATTTTGCCAAAAGGAACGATTTCAGGAGATGAAAGTGAACTGATTGACGTCATATTGGTTTGATTGGTTTTTCCTGCAAAATTGCATGCTTTGAATGCGCCCAGATCTTTTCCATTTCTCAAGTGTTAAAATTTAACACATCTAGCGTGAATAGAACATTAAGCTCGGCACATCACTTTTATATAGAGATGCATACAGAAGATGTTTAGTAGGCATAGTATTCATCCTGATTGCTCTGGTTATCTTTACATGTGCAGATGACGACAGATGTCACTGTTACTACATAATCATAAATGTAGGCCTAAATTAAATACAATATCCTCTTTTACTTGTTCACCTCTTTTACACACACACACACACACACCAACACACACACACACACACGCACGCACACACACACACACACACACACACACACACACACACACACACACACACACACACACACACACACACACACACACACACACACACACACACACAACGTTCAAAAGATTTGTCAGTAGGATTTTTTGGGAAAACACTTTTATTTAGCAAAGACATCAAATTGATCAAAACTGACAGTAAAGACTTTTTTGTGACAAAATAGATGTCTTTACTGTTAGTTTTGATCAATTTAATGTTCAAAATAAACGCTGTTTGAAAATTCGGTAACACTTTAAAATAAGGTTCATTAGTTAACATTAGTTAATGTATTAACTTACATTAACTAACAATGAGCAATCCATTTGTTACTGTATTTATTTATATTTGTTAATGTTAGTTAATAAAAATACAGCGGTTTATTCACTACTATAACTACTACTACTTATAACTACTAAGGTAGTTAACTAATGTTAACTAATGAACCTTATTGTGTAACCGAAATTTCAATTTAGAAACCTAAAAAACATTTAGGCCTATAACTTTTTTCACAAAAATATTAAGCATAACTGTTTTCAGTTGATAAGAAGAATACATCATATTAAGATCATATCTGAAGGATCATGTGACACTGAAGACTGGAGTAATGATGCTGAAAATTCAGCTTTGCATCACAGGAATAAATTGCATTTGAAAATATATTCAAATCGGAAAGGGTTATTTTAAATTGTAATATTTCACAATTTTACTGTTTTTGATCAAATACAGCCTTAGTGAGCACGGGACTTCTTTCAAAAACAAGATCTTACTGACATCAAACTCAAAGTTTGAACTCAAACTCAAATGATATAATGACTGGCAGAGATTAAACAAGGCTTTAAATTAGGCGTTCCACAATTAAACGATTTAGGGTGTGAAATACCATTAGGAGAACCCCGTGAGCTTTGAGATCTTCTTTGACTCGTGAGTCGGAACTGATGTCGTGTTAACTCTCAGAGCAGATGGGCCGCATGCAGATGAACTCTGACACATGGAGAACTCTCACAAGCGTTCCTTTCCAACCCCAGTCACACCGTTACACTCACAGAATGCTCTGTGTGTGATGAAGACGATTAAGACCAACTGTTCTCATTACTGAGTCACAGAAAAAAAGAAAAGTGATAATTACTTATAAAAATGTGCCATGCCGCCTCAGGGCATGTATGGATTACAGTCACCCAGGGACCGCTGAAATCCAAGTCACATCCAGAAATTGTGCAGCAGAATGTCAGAGCTTCTGTCTGATCCAAAACCCATAGCCATGTCATGTGATATGACAATGATCCAAAAGATCTGAGACAAGAAAAAACTAAACAAAACAAGAGAAATATTCTTTGCGAAATGTCTTAGACTCATTGAAATGCTGACCTAGAAAATCATTGCACATTATAGCACATTACTGGCTCAAATAAAGTTTCACTAGTTATTAAATGGAACGGATCACTTCCTTTTTCCATCAATGACCTTAATTGAACCACTTATTAAATACAATTGTTAGAATATTTTTGAATACTATCATGTTGCTTTCAGATATTCTGCACAGATGGGGTATCCCTGTTTTCATTCTGGGAATGATAAACATTTTGTGCACTAGTTTTTGTGCATATAGGAAATATTATCGAACTCTTATTAGATGTAAGGGAGGAATGTGTGTCCCCTTGTGGCCTTGTCATGTTTGAATTTTATATTAGTCAGGTAACAAGTGTATATTACTATGAACAAACACAGATAATGATTATGATAAAATTGGTAAAAGATCTTCAGAAATCATTGTTAAGCAGTTGGGATTTTCTTCATGAGCCTTTCCTTAAATATTGTCTTTTCTCATGCGCATGTAATCCTTTTAGTAGTGATGATGAAGGTAGATAATGGTATTATGGATTATGGGAAAATTGTAACAAAAAATATTAAATATTATATAAAATCTATTATTATTTTTATTATTATTATATATTTATATGCAATTTATTAGCATATAAATGTACTCTAATACATATACATTTATACATATACTAAAGTTGTCACCATGATGTTCTGTTAGTGTCATCATCATTAACTTTTAGTTTGTTCCCTTTCAAAAGGGAACTCGCACTGCGTCGATGACGCTTTGGGGAACGCCTCAGGCGTGACAGGTGTCTGAAATCACAATCAAATCACGGCAATAATATTGACCGGCGACAGCCCGTGAATCATTAATGTGAATGATTAACGTGCGACCTGGAAGTATATAAGGGCGCCTTGCAAACATGACAATCACCTTTTCGTCTTCAGGGACTGTTCTGTCTGCAAAGCGCAAGGGAAATTACGAAGAAAATGAAATGCACAGAGAAGAAGCTTTCAGTAGTGTGCGGACCCGTGCCAAAATGATATCTGACGCCGGGTGACACACACGAGCTGTGTGTTTTTTGTCTGGGTGAAGAGCACGCACAGGCAGTTCTCGAGGGAGCTGCCTGTACAAACTGTGAGCGTTTTCCCTTGAGAACGCTCCGCTCTCGTCTAGCCCTCTTCTCGAGCGAAGAGGGCTCAGCATCTGGACCTCGTGGTTCAGGTCCCGCTCGTGCTGAGGCGTTAATGGCATCACGGGGTTCTCAGATGGGGCTCGCCGATCACCTTGAGAAAAGAAATCTCACATACAATTCGGCGGCTGACGAGGGTGAGCTGTAAGTGGAGGATTTCTCTCCTCCTTCAAGCCCAGCAGAGAGTGCTCTTCAACCTCTCAGCCACTCTGCCCTGTGTATGCAGAGCTGGTGGATATTATGGATCGCGCTGCGGGCAGACTGCGATTGCCTTGGCAGCGCGAGAGGGGAGAGATTACTCGCGGAAGGCTTGACGATCGTTTTTTCCCTGGCCATAAACCACCAGCTCAGGTGAGCCTTCCATTCCTTCCTGATCTTCATACTGAGATCGAGAGGGCATGGAAGAACCCATATTCTGCCCGTATCCACCAACATCAGCGGTCTAGTTTCGCTGATGTTGAGGGGATACAAGAACACGGGTATGTGTTGATGCCGCCTATCGATGAGACGTTTGCGAACTATCTCGCGACTGGGCGGGCATCGACACTGAGAGCTCCACCCTGCCATCCAAACCGCTTAAAGCAACATCTCGTTTGAATGGCAGAGCATACACAACAGCAGGTCAGGCCGGTGCTGCCCTGCACACCATGGCGGTGCTGCAGGCATACCAGGCTGATCTGCTGAAGGAGCTCGTCCAGGGGGCAGGGATGTCCCCTGAGGCGGTTGCTGAGCTGCTGATCTCGCTCACTAAGCAAACTGCTACCGCGATCGGCCAGTGAGAGCGCCTCTTTCAGGTATGTGAAAGGCGGTAGACCCCAGGTTTATAACGAACTGTTTGGTGAGTCCCCACTTCGCACGCAGCAGGTGAGCTGAGTTGTCGTCTTTAAGAGTAATTTTTGTGTGTGTAACCAACACTAATGTATCTCTCTACAGACCTCCTTCCCTGTATAGAGTTATGGGGTCATGTCAATGTCATAAGGTAAGGTAAAAAAAAAAAAAAAAAAAAATTGTTTTGGATTATTAGGGCCCTGAAGTTCCCCTTTAGGTGGCTAGAACGATAACTATGTTAGCCCTCGGGCTTTTAGCAACCTCAGGGTAGAGTGGTTGGTTTATGTCTCATAGTGTTTTTTATTGGGAGTTAGACTGACGCTTGAGCTTCAGATAGATCTTACGTCCGGCCCACGGGACCGTTGACTTCTTCCTGAGTACATCGCCACCTTGAGCTCTGTTTGGGTTTTTCAGTAGGGCTGAGCGATTCTGCAGCCCCTGTATCAAATAATTATGACTATTTCTCTGGTAGGCTGTGGCTCCTCCGAGCCCTCAGGTAGATCTATGCTTGCAGGCTGGTCCTCACCAGGGCTGCCTCCTTAGCTGGCCTAGGCTATGCCAGGGATAGTGGAGGCGCTCTGCTAGTGCATTTCTGCCTCTGACCCTTCACTCTGAAAATGAATGTAGGTGTTTAGCATCCCTGTTGACAGCCTCCTCCCATGGGAGTCGTTAGGCCAAGGCCCGCCCCCTTCTCTGCATTCTGGGGCGACAAGAGTAATGCTGTGCAGAGGTATTGAGCAGGGTTAGGCCGTCCTTCACCTCACGAAGAGACTGGGTCTGTCTGCCCGACCCTGCCGTGCAGAACTAGCATACGGATCAGGGCCGCCAGTATAGGCTACACTCACCTCGCTGAGCTACTGCTCGAGCGTCGGGTTGTCGGTGTTGGCTCACAAGCAAGCCTCACTCCCCTAGGTTGGGTACAGACACATTCTGTCACCCTTAGAGCCGCTGGCAGGCCTACACCCTGTTAAAACTGAGGTGAGAGTTTTCCCCTGTGTTACAGGGTCGGTCTGAGTTCCTCACTTTAGTTCTGTATTATCCTACCTCGCGCCACTATGGCTCGGGTCGAGCGGAAATTTCTAAGCGAAGTACGCTCCCCTGAAGCCAGAGCATTGCCATGAGCTGACGCCCATGCTTACAGATGGTAGGCCCCTGACTCTGGGGCCTCCATTGACGCAGAGGGGCGTATGTTGTACTCCCCTTGTTTAAGGGGTGCTAGCACTATTGCTGAGTACACTGCCATGGGCAATGTAATTAGGTACCAGAATGCTGTAAGCGCTGTGTAAACAGCTTATCTGCCAACGAAGGCTGCACCATTAGGTAGTGGGGCCTCAGCAGGCCTCCTTGAATGGTCAGCCCCCCAAGAGGGCGCTGTAGGCCAGCCTACTTCACGTGGTTGGCCTTGGTGGTTCGGGCAGTTGACTCACTGATGTGTAGTAGGCCTTAAACGGGCCTCCTCGGAGGTGAGTCCTAACATTGTGGGACATACTTTATAGCCGCTACCAGGTAACTAGCCGTAACTAGGCCTCCTGTGGCTGGACCCAACAGTGTACCTTTGTAGCAGAATTGACTTGCTATCAGCTAGTAGGCCCAACCGGGCCTCCCTGATAGGCGAGTCCCCAGCTGGCTGGCCTTAGCAGGCCGCCTTGGAACTATAACCCGGACTCAGGGCTCATAACTACCAGTTGCTGTCAGGTAGTAGGCTTCTCAGGCCTCCCTGAATGTGAATTCCCACTTAAGATGGTTATCAGGTAATAGGCCTCACCCGGCCTCCCTGAAGGCGAATTCCCACTTATGTTGGCTATCAGGTAGTAGGCCTCACCAGGCCTCCCTGGAGATAAGCCTCAAGGACAGGCAACTGGACAGCTGGCCTGACTTACTATCGGGTAGTAGGCCTCACCGGGCCTCCCTGAAGGTGAGTTCACTCAGACTGTGACTCTCAGGTAGCAGGCCTCACCGGGCCTCCCTGAATGTGAGCTCTCAGGTAGTAGGCCTCACCAGGCCTCCCTGAAGGTGAGTTCCCCACATGCAGTGGTTATCAGGTAGTAGGCCTCACCAGGCCTCCCTGAAGGTGAGTTCCCCACATGCAGTGGTTATCAGGTAGTAGGCCTCTCCAGGCCTCCCTAAAGGTGAGTTCCCCACATGCAGTGGTTATCAGGTAGTAGGCCTCACCAGGCCTCCCTGAAGGTGAGTTCCCCACATGCAGTGGCTGTCAGGTAGTAGGCCTCACCAGGCCTCCCTGAAGGTGAGTTCCCCACATACTGTGGTTATCATGTAGTAGGCCTCACCAGGCCTCCCTGTGAGTGGTCTCCCAACGATGCTGGGTTCTGGAAGCTAGTGGCCGCTTGCTATCAGTCCAGCTGGCCTTATTAGGCAGCTGCTGAAAGCGGGCTTGTGCCCTGGCTCAACTAAAGCGTTCGCCCTCTGCTACTGGTTCCCTCCCGGAACCTCTTTTCTGCCTACAGCCTGGTTTGCCTACCAGGTGGACCATTGCTCCCCTCACTGAGGGTCACTTTGAGTGTTTGGACTCCTGAGTCTGGTTAGACGGTCGTAGGCCTTTCGTGAGGCCTCCCAGTTAGATCAGCCCTTAGGCCTTCACAGGCCTCCTCAGTGTTTTGAAACACAAACACTGGGTAGATCCATGGATCGAGTAGAGAAACTCCCCTCGCTGGCAAGGGTTGGAAAGCACTATGCTGAGTCATACTCTCCGGGATATCCCGTCTCTAAGATCCGGGCCGAGTGGTTCACTGCCAGCTTCGCAGTCCCTCGGTTTGGATGCCTTACCTAGGGCAAGTGTCCAGAGGCTCTGTGTTCAGACAGACAGGAAGTGGCCAGGCTAAGTGTCTATGTAGCTGACGCCAGGTCAGGCCGTCCTGGTGGTATTTCGGGGTGAGTACGTTCCCCTGAATAGTGACTGGCTGGGGTTCCTTCGGGTTCCCTAGCCACATTCCCTAGAAGGGACCCCTTCCATTGGAAGCTGTGGTTCCAGGCCCTAAGCAGGCCCGGGTAGGCCTTTCATTTAACTCTGTCTATGGAGGTTTTCCTGTGAGGCTTAGCTTGGGCTATGACCGTAGGGAATGCTGTCACTGACAGCCCAGTGTGACCTGAGGGTGAGTGGTTCTAGCGTTTCATTTTGAATTTGCTGGTTCTGACACTTGTCACTGCCACCTGGCATGCACTCCCCTTAGCATGGTGGCGTTGGTATATCGTTCCCCAAAGCGTCATCGACGCAGTGCGAGTTCCTTTTCGAAAGGGAACGTCTCAGGTTACGACTGTAACCTATGTTCCCTGAGAACAGGGAACGAGCCACTGCGTCTCCTTGCCATGCCTCTGGGCCTGCCTGCCAAACAGTCCCTTCAGACGAAAGGATGATTGTCATGTTTGCAAGGCGCCCTTATATATTTCCAGGTCGCACGTTAATCATTCACATTAATGATTCACGGGCTGTTGCCGGTCAATATGATTGCCGTGATTTGATTGTGATTTCAGACACCTGTCACGCCTGAGGCGTTCCCCAAAGCATCATCGACGCAGTGTCTCGTTCCCTGTTCTCAGGGAACATAGGTTACAGTCGTAACCTGAGACATTTTCATTCTCATCATGTGTTCCTTTGTTCAGTTTTCCCGCAACCACCCGTGACAAAAGTAGTATAAACATCTCAGGTTATGTATGTAACACTGGTTCCCTGAAGAGGGAACTAGACACTGCATTGAGATTGCATCATGAAGCACGTGTAGAATCAGTCTAATGGTGTGACGAGACGTTATAGGCGGGTGACGTCACAAGCCAGGAAACTATAAAGCAAACCCAGAATCAGACCGCGCTAGCTTCTGATAGGCTGAAGCAAGTCATTTACAGGCATGCAGGGAGTATGGCAGGGCGACGCAGCGTCTCGTTCCATCTTTAGGGAACCAGGGTTACATATGTAACCTGAGACGTTCCCTTTCAAGGGAACTCTAGCTGCGTTGAGACGCTGTAGGAACACTATACCCACGACGCCATAATAACCAATGCCTGTCTGTGTGAAATCATTGCGCACACTAAGATACAAGCACCCTAAACCCTGGAGTGGTGTTACAGAGGAGGCTCCCATGCTGCCTCCTCCGCACCACCGGAGGGATCTGTCTCCGGAAAATGAATCATCCTTACCATCCTTGGGACTGATTGCGCAACACACCTGCACCTCATTCACACACACACATAAAAGCCACTTCCACACATCACTTCTCTGCAAAGTCTTGATTTTTTCCCTAGCCATCATTTCTGAGCATTATTACCTGTGTTTTCTTTTTACTCGGACCTTGGACTGTTTATCCCGTTTCCGATTGTTCTCTGCCTGCCCTGACTTGGATTGTTTATTGGTCCTTGCTTCTTGCCGCCTGCCCCGACCTCTGCCTGTCATTCTGGTTTCTCTCTGCTCTGTCTCCATTGCCCTGTCTGCTGTTGATTATCCTGCCTGTTTGACTATTTTTAATAAAAGCTGCTAATGGATCCCCCTGAGTCTGATGATTCGCAACAAGTGGAGCCTAGATCCAAGTCATAAAACCTCACAAATGTGTACGGTGAGGACCAGCCTGCCGCATCACAAATGTCATAAAGGGATACACCCAACAATAAAGCTTTTGAGGCAGCCATACTCCTGGTAGAATGGGCCCGGACAGCCATAGGTGAAGGCTGACCAGCCGCTTCATAAGCAAGTGAGATAGCCTTGACCTCCCACTTGCTCATCCTCTTCAATAGGCTCAAAGGGAGCCAAAGCCAGGCCTTCAAGTACAACGGCCAAATCCCAAGCCGGTGCTCTAGAGCGCAGTGCAGGCCTCAGCCTCAGAGTGCCACAGAGAAAACAAGTAATGACAGGATCTCTCCCCAGTGATGCACCACCCAGAGGAGTGTAGTAAGCAGATATAGCCACCACATACACCTTTAAGGTGGAAGGAGATAATCCTGCAGAGAAACGTTCTTGTAAATAATCAAGCACTGGACCAACAGGGCAGTTAACTGGATTCAATTGCCATTCTCCACACCAAGAAGAGAACAGTCTCCACTTCAGTGCATACAGTCTTCTCGTGGAAGGAGCTCTGGACTGCAGTATGGTCTCTACGACCTCGGTCAAGAGACCCGATTCTATGAGCTGGGCCCCCTCAGGGGCCAGGCTCACAGTTTCCACAACTCTGGGCGAGGGTGATAAACCGTGCCCCCTGCTTGGGACAATAGGTCCCTCATGATCGGAATCTCCATCGGAGAGCTGTCTAGAAGGGACACCAGGTCCGAGAACCACTTTCGGGCCGGCCAGTACGGGGCTACTAATAACAGACGGGCCGCTTCCCGGCGAACCCTCTCCAGAACTCCCGGGAGCAAAGATATCGGAGGAAAGGCGTACAGGTATAGCCTTGGCTACACCTGAACCACCCCAGGGGAGCTGGATGCGTGAGGGAGAACCACATGGGACAGTGAGTTGTCTCTGAAGATGCAAATAGGTTGACTTGTGCTTGACCGAAGCTTTGAGTTTCACCACTTAGGGGTAAAGTCTCCATTCCCCGGGCCTCAGCCCCTGTCTCGACAGGATATCCACTCCCTGGTTTTGATTCCCCGGAATATATACTGCCCAGATTGACAGTAATTTCCCTTGGGCCCATAGAAGGATCTGATGAGCCAGTTTGCATAGGTGACGTGACCTCAGACCCCTCTGATGGTTGATGTAAGAGACCACCGATGTGTTGTTCGTGCGGACAAGCACATGACGGCCCCTCAGGTCTGGGAGGAAGTGTTTGAGAGCTTGAAACACCGCCATCATTTCTAGCTGATTTATGTGCCAAGAAAGTAGATGGTCCTGCCACAGACCTTTCACCGAGTGACCACTCATGATCGCCCCCCAACCTGTGAGGGAAGCATCCGTTGTTAGCGTTACGTGACAAGAAGCCCCCAGCACTGGGCCTTGGGCAAGGAACCAAGGTTTCTTCCCCTCTGAGAAAACCCCTTTGTTCTGAGCCAGCACTGCAGGGGTCTCATGTACAGGATGCCAAAAGTTATTACGTTGGACGCAGCTACCATAAGACCCAACAGTCTCTGAACTGTGACTGGCCTAGTTTTACCCCATTTACGGCTGAGAGAATCAATGCTATACCAGCAGGGGACAGTTATGCCTGTGTAACACCTGCAACACCTGTTTGCAATAGGTAGTCTATTTTTGTGGACCACTAGGTTCGTCTAGGGAGCCTGAGATAATCGTAGTTTAAAGATATGTACAGATAAAATGAATCAGGACTTCTTTTGATATCAGCCAACTATTTACTATTTAAAATTTAAAGATAATAATAAAATAAATTTGTTGTAAACACTAAATAAGAACAATTACAAGAAAAATAACATCAATACAATGAACAATATACCGGTATGGAAAAATATACAAAAGTTAGATCTCACAAAACCCTATAGGTGCACCTTTATAAATAAACACACACTTATATGTATGTCAAATAAATTTTGTTCACATTCATCCAATAGTTTGGTATGAATCTAAAACTCAATCAATCAAAAATGAAAAAAAAAAAACGAAAAAACAATGAAATTCAAGCTGAACAGTTCTCACATTTTTTCAGTCAGGGTTAGTTTGTTTTTCCTAAAAAAAATTGAAGGAAAACGATTTTTAGAAAAAAAAGAAAAAAAAAGTCCAGTCCTTTGAACCCGATCCAGGAAAATTTGAATCACTGTCTCAAGTGATAGGAAAAATATTGAAGAGAAAAAAAAATATGAGTGAAGATCCCACCTCAAATTTGAAGAAATAGAGTTCACAAAATGAAGTTTTATGTAACAAAGTTCGGGAGGAGCATGTTCAGGTAATCATCCAATCAGCACAAGAAGAAGCCAGTATAAATAAAGCCTTCCCTTACCTCCCGTCTCATGATCTCATTTCTCAGCATCCCGCCGCCTCCCCATCACCTCACTTTCGGCTGGGTCTACTCATAGATACCAACGAGCTATACATTCATAGGGGGGAGTACTCTGGGGTCGGGCCGAATTCCGAGCTCGGAGCCCTCCCCCCGGACAGCAAGCCAAATACGCATTATAATATTACATCAGATTTCATTAATATGTGAACTCGTGAAACGGGGTTTAGGTCTACTCAATCAGATAGTCTAGTGTCCAGATCCATGGGGGCTCGCCATCAAAGGAAATATCCAGAAATTGTTTCCACAGGAACAAAAACCTGACCAAATCCTTGTTTAGTGATGCCTTTATCAAATATTTGGTCTCAAAATAACGATGTTCAGACACATTACCCACAGGAGCTCTGCTCTAACGCTCTTCTCAAAATGGAGGATTCAATTCTCCCTCTGCCCGAGAGCACGTTCTAGAAAGAGCAGGCTTAAAGGGGCAGTACTCTATTTTCACATACATGACGTAACCAGATGAAAAACTCAAAAATAAATTAAAACACATACAAAACAATTTATTTTCGTTTCTTTCTTTTCAGAAATATTTTTTCTTCTTGTTTTGTAATCAAATAAATTATGAATTTTAATAAAATCAACATAAATGAGCACTATTGTGTGTTATGTATTGTATCTCTTGTCACTACTATGTAGCTAAATCACCTGTGCTACACCTGCATCGTCGTCGAATCCCAAACCAAGACTAGAAAAGTGGTCCTCCGAGATGGAAGGAGCACACTCTTTTTGGCGTTGAGCCTCAACCCCAACTTTCTTATGTGAGACAGAACGAAATCTCAATGCCGAAATGCCATCCGCTTGGATTGAGCTAAAATCAACCAGTCATTGATGTAATTCAACACGCGGATGCCCTGGAGTCTCAGTGGAGCCAGAGCTGAATCCATGCATTTCGTAAATGTGCGGGGTGATAAACTTAGGCCGAAGGGAAGATCCCGATATTGGTACGCTTCGCCCCCGAAAGCGAACCTCAGGAACTTCCTGTGATGAGGATGGATGGCTAAATGGAAGTAAGCATCCTTCTATCGTGACAAACCAGTCCTCGGACTGAATCTGTGACACTATCTGTTTGAGTGTAAGCATCTTGAACTTGAGTTTCTGAACCCTGCGGTTTAGTTGGGGCAGGTCTAGAATAGGACGCAACTCTCCATCATTCTTTGGAACAATGAAGTAACGACTGTAAAACCCTGACTCCCGGCTGGGAGGAGGAACCCTTTCTATAGCCTCCTTTCATAGAAGAGTCTGAACTTCTTGCTCCATAACCAGAGTCTGCTCGGGGTCCACCACCGTAGGGAGGACCCCTAAAAATCTGGGCGGGAGAGAACCAAACTGAATTCTGTAACCCTTTTCTATAGTGAGCAGGACCCAACGAGATATATTTGGCTGTAGCTTGCACGCTGCCAGAAAATCTACCGAACTGACTGTTCTACGACCCTCCTTGGAGGATCGTTGGGAAATGCAGACACCTTGGAGCCCTAACCGGCAGGGAACAACCAAACTGACTGCTTTACGACCCTCCTCGGAGGATCGTTGGGGAACGCTGACACCTCGGTGCCCTGAAGCGGCGAACCAGCAGGGAACAACCGAACTGGCAGCACTGCCCCCTAGACGGCGCCAAGGAGAAACGGGCACTGTGTAATGAGGTGGAAACCATTTCACCTCGGAGGGGACTGCCCTCAGAAGTCTGACGGCCTAGGCGTCAGGACTTCTTCTTAGTAGAAACCTTCTTGGAGATAATGACAGTCCTCGGATCTTGTCTATTTTTAGATGGTTTCGACTGCGACTGCCACCCAGACCCCCCTGAATGTGGAGGAGCCAGAGTGGCGACGCTTTGTTTTTGCTGCACTCTGTGCTGCGAGGAGCTTGTAGACGGCGAAACAACAAGCAGCGGCATTTCAAAAGTTTATTCTTAGACGATTTATGGTACCCGAGACTGCTGGGCGGGAGCAGTCTCGGGGACCAATAATCGGCTAAGAAGAAACTTTTGAAATGCCTCTGCTTGTTTTTTCGCCTCCTGAAATGTCTCGACGACCGTATTGACAGAGTCAATATCTTAATATTGACAGTCTTTCTTTGTCCTTCATATCAGACAGATTTAACCACAGATGTCTCTCCGTGGCCACCAGGGCTGCCATAGACTGGGCAACTGCTTTAGTTATCTCCTTGTTGGCCTGAAGAGACAGATCTGTATCTCAGATCTTACTTCCTCACTTTCATCTAGGTCCCTTAGCAGGTCGGCCTGATATGCTTGCAATGTTGACATTGTATGCAAGCATGCTGCAGCCTAACCTGCTGCTGACGATGCACATGGTCACATAACCATGTTGTTTCAACCCTGATATGTTACTATAGTTAGATGTTTGCGGGGTGAAAACACCATATGAGACCGGTTTCTTGGAGATCGGTTGGAGATCGGGAAAAAAACGCAGTCCCCGACGAGGAGGCTGTGATCTGGATGGCAAAAAACGTTCATCCAGCAGGCTTTTCTTTTGAACCTCCTGTTTCTCGGCTAATCAATGTCTAGAAACCGTAGCGCGTACTTCTCCCTGAGACAAGGCACTGGATCTTGCAGGTGAAGGCAGAGATAGGGCTGGGCCCGTATCAAACCCCACTGTAAGATCCATTTGCGAAACCCACGATGTGCGTCGCCGCTGTGTCTCGGCAGCAGCGGGACCCGCACCATGGGGAGCACAAACCGAACCGTCCTCCTCAAAGAACGCCCGGTGGGAGCGGAGCATCCTCACGGAGAGCTTATCGCAATGCTCACAGTCAGCCCCCTCGAGAACTGACTGGGCATGCTCCATTCCCAAACAAGCCACACACAGTTCGTGTGTGTCCCAACCTGTAAGGAAACGAGGGCAAGAAACAGCACACTGCTTAAACTGCTGCTTGTTCGCCACAATATATATACATATGTTATATGCAATGACAAAACAACACCAAATAGACAGAGACTGTATCACAGAGAGTGCTTTCTGAAGACACAGAAGCTAGCACGGTCTGTTTCTGGGTATGCTTTAAAGTTTCCTAGTCTGTGATGTCACCCGCTTATGACGTCTCGTCATACCATTGGACTGATTCTACACGTGCTTCATGATGCAATCACGCAGGGGCGTTCCCACAGCGTCTCACGCAGCTTGAGTTCCCTTGAAAGGGAATCTCAGCTGATTAAACAATTAAATCTGTTCATTGGTAACCCTTAGGTCACAATTAAATAGTTTGAATAGATTATGGATAAGAATAACTTTGATAAGCTGGTAGATGTTAGTCTCAATGGCAGCTACTTTTACTTAGCGTTTTGCATTGATTGAGAATCTGTAAAATAATAGACTTTATCTAATATTTAACTTTATATGCATTAAACCTTTTGCATACACTTCAGTGACATTACTATCCAGTGTTTCAGTAGTTTGTCCTCTACCACTCTCTCTTCTATTTTTGTCTTTGGATGTGTAATTTTGCAATACAAGCAATGTGATTTGTCATCTCACTTGCATATTCATAGATCTGGATATGAGAGTAGCCAGTTATCCTTAATGCATACATCACAGAGGAGAATTTACAGAAGTAGTCAGATTTTATGCATTAGAATTATGGAAATAGGGGCTCGTTATTTCCAGCAATGATCCGGCTACTTAAGTCCCCTCACACAGCGGCATCAGGAGAGATATTGTTAGATTACAGATGTGGACATGGAGAATTATCATATGAAGCAGTGTGTATCTCCGAAAGTCGAGGCAGTTTTCTAAACCCTGTACACACGAATGCCAGGGGTGTGTACCATTCAGAATTGAATTGAATTGAGTGACAATTTTATTCTCTTTCTTAATTTAAAATAATTTAAACATGATGCTGTTTTTTAAATGTAAGGAAATGGAATGCAATTAAAAAAAATAATAATATAACAATAATAGCCAACAGTATAGCACGCTGTGGCTAAAGTGAAGCATACAACGAAGGGAATTCAGGAACAAAAACAGTCTTTTAATGAATAAATCCTCAGCAGAACAACTCAGGAGATTCCAAAAAACACAACCACATTAACATTGACAATACCAAACAAAGAAACAGGAATTTCAGAGCTTAAATACTCAGAGGATGACTGACTAAAACAGAACAGATGTTAACTAATTAAGTACCAGGGAGACTAACAAGGAAACAAGAACACAAAAAACTAAACAAAACAGAGCAAGCATGTGAAAATTTAATAAATTAACTTTCATTTTATGGACCATGGTGGAACAACACTTAATTTTCTAGAATACTCTTATTTAACAACTGATACAGTATGTGTGCAGTGTTATTCAAGGGGTGAAGGTTTTGCTATTTAGCTAGATCTATCTATCTATCTATCTATCTATCTATCTATCTATCTATCTATCTATCTATCTATCTATCTATCTATCTATCTATCTATCTATCTGTCTGTCTGTCTGTCTGTCTGTCTGTCTGTCTTTCGGTTTTCAAAACTTTCAAACAATGAGTTCAGAGTAAAAAATGACAGAAGTACTTTCTTTGAATTTCTATTTATTTTAATTCAACTTCCTTACATTCAAATTGAATCCTGTTTGCTATACCTCAATTCATTTTCATTTGCATAATTTTACAGTTGTTCTTAGTCCCTTTGGTACATTTCTTGAATCATCCTTAAGATTTGCAAACCAGTAAGTGAGTTTCTCAAAACAATTCATACAAACAGCACCACACAATGGATTACCTGTAAAAGCCTGTAACTTGTTCAAAATCCTTAGTTCATCTCTCAAAAGTAAGTATTTATGTCAATGAACAGTGCCAGTGTCATTGTTCACAAACAAAATACTTAGCCATGTTGTCAACATAACAGTGTACTCTGTCAGTATTTTCAGATGTAAACTATGGCTACAATTTTGCCACAGATGTCGCAAGTTTTGAGGGAGCGTGTAGTTGGCTTGCTGACGGCAGGAATGTCCACCAGAGCTGTTGCCCGTGAATTGAATGTTCATTTCTCCATCATAAGCCGTCTCCAAAGGCGTTTCAGAGAATAGGGCAGTACATCCAACCGGCCTCACAACCGCAGACCACGTGTAACCACACCAGCCCAGGACCTCCACAGCCAACATCTTCACCTCCAAGATCGTTTGAGACCAGCCACCCGGACAGCTGCCACAGTCGGTTTGCATAACCAAAGAATTTATGCACAAACTGTAAGAAGCCGTCTCAGGGAAGCTCATCTGCATGCTCGTCGTACTCATCGTGGGTCTCGACCTGACTGCAGTTCGTCATCGTAACCGACTTGAGTGAGCAACTGCTCACATTTGATGCTGTCTGGCACTTTGGAGAGGAGTTCTCTTCACGGATGAATCCCGGTTTTCATTGTACAGGGCAGATGGCAGACAGCGTGTATGGCGTTGTGTGTGTGAGCGGTTTGCTGATGTCAACATTGTGGATTGAGTGGCCCATGGTGGCAGTGGGGTTATGGTATGGGCAGGCGTATGTTATGGACAACGAACACAGGTGCATTTTATTGATGGCATTTTGAATGCATAGAGATACTGTGATGAGATCCTGAGGCCCATTGTTGTGCCATTCATCCACGACCATCACCTCATGTTGCAGTATGATAATGCACAGCCCCATGTTGCAAGGATCTGTACACAATTCCTGACAGCTGAAAACATCCCGGTCCTTGCATGGCCAGCATACTCACCGGACATGTCACCCATTGAGCATGTTTGGGATGCTCTGGATCAGTGTATACAACAGCATGTTCCAGGTCCTGCCAATATCCAGCAACTTCGCACAGCCATTGAAGAGGAGTGGACCAACATTCCACAGGCCACAATCAACAACCTGATCAACTCTATGCGAAGGAGATGTGTTGCACTGCGTGAGGCAAATGGTGGTCACACCAGATACTGACTGGTTTTCGGAGGTATCCTGGGTATACTGAACATTGTCTGATTACATACCTGTTCTACAAACATTTGAATGATGATTTTTCTCCCAACCTTCGGCTGTACCTTTCTACCCGCCTCAGCCATGAGGTCATGAATGAAAACATGGGTCGCAATAGAGGCCCCTATTACAATCTTGGCCTCTTCTACATCTTCCACTGTTTTGCCTCCCATACCCTTCCACCACATTGTTCTTCCATTGTCAGAATTTGTAACACTGTGTTTTGCTCTGTCTATATACTGTATCTTGCCAAATGAGGCTTCATGAGATGTTTACATTTCCCTTCATTATTCAGGACACATTTACAAAAAAGGGTCTAATAGAAATGTATATAAAATATGCTTGACAGTTTATGACAACTAGTTCAACCATTTTGCTTTTAATAACTTTATGATCTAATGCCTAAATGTTTTAGAAGGTAAGACTATCCAACAGGGAACAAATATAAGCTGTTGATAATGTAGGAAACAGCAGACAATTATGCATAATCAAATGCATGAATGTACCAAAGCAATTAGTTAAAAAGAATGAGAAATTGCTTTTATGATGTGCTCAAGTGACTAGATGATGTGGAGGTTGAACAAGTAGTTTTGAGCGCCTGAGAAAAACTGTAATGTCAGATAAAAAAAATTAGGACAAGGATAAACAAGTACTTTGATACCTACAATGACCCACAGAAATACAATGCAGGTTTGATCTATCTGGATGAACAGAATGAGTTAACAGTCCAGTGGATTTATATTTCCCCTTGTGATGCAACTTTCTTCAAAAAGCTGTTTTTGATGTTACGCTCACCTTTATCTCTTTCACGCTCCTCAGTCATTGCCTTTTGTAGTGTACTGAGGCCAAATCTGTTGACTGGACAGGATTCTCAGAGACAACATTGAAAGTGCTTATTAAAATGTTCTCCTGTCTGCCTCTGTTTCTGAGATAATGGAGATGCTGAAAACATTCAGTCTGTCCTACTGCATTTCCAGTAGTTGCAGTGTGTTACATCTTTTTGTTTGTTTTGTTTTAATTATCTGGCAGTGGTAAAGTGGTTTTTATTTACATTTTCTCCTGAGCTCTACTTAAAACCTGTCATATTTTAGTTTTCATAAGCATTTTTTTAACCCTCCCTCTGAACCTTAGAATTAAAAAGTCTGTTTTTTATTGGCTGTTGTGTCAAATATAGTTTTTTTATTTTTTTTTTTTTTTTTTTATAGCTACTTGCTAGACTTTTTTTGTGGCAATTGTTAATGAGTAGTTCTTGACAGATAACGCTTAAACCTGAAGGTGTAACATCTTCAGCTGGCCAGCTGTTCAATGTAGCATCCAAATAGCAACACAACACATACCAACACATTACCTGAGAGATTGAACTTTAAAATAGAACATTGCAAGTGCTATCAGACGTTTTCGTGATGGTTCAATCCATGAAGGTTTTTCCCCCTTTGTCTGTTTTAACTATTGCCATTTGCAGATTGCATTTCATAAATGGAAATGTCAACAGGAGAGTACAAACACTTAAAGTGGTATTCTTCCTCAGACATGAACTCTTCTTACATAAGAGACTCCATTAGAAAAAATCACTGGAGAAGAGCTTTGAAATGAAGCTTTATAGAAGATCAAAAAGAGAAAGTCAATCAGCTTCATATTTGCGGTGGCTGATAGCGGCACAGTTGTTATGACAACTTCGTTTTAAAAGCTCCATAATGATAGATTAGAGGAAACGTGACTCGGTTTTGCAGAAGGCTTCTGTGATCGACTAGCAGACACAAGCACATCAAAAGAGGTTCTTCAAACTCATTAGCATTTCACATTAATCTGTATTTGTGGAGCCACGTTCAGTTATCCATAAAACACCATGTGTGTTCATTATTTGTATTCATACGCAGTGTGAAATATAGCTTTTATATAAGCATTTAAGAGGTAGATACAATCATAAATTAAATACTGATAGTTCATAATGAGGAAATCCATTGAGGCTGAACTGAGACTTACCATATTTAGACAAATCTCATCAAACTTCATTTCATATTGGCACACATAATGCCCCATTAGCATTTTTATGGTTCAAATGTGTCATAACTCGATATTTATTGAACCAAAGTTGTAAAATAATGTCTTAAAAAAGTTAAAATATGCTTTCAATTATTTTACCATTTTCAGATTTGAACTAGGCACTAAAATGTAAAACAAATACTTTCTTCTGCTTGGACTGTTTTTGTCAATTAGGGCTAGAAAATGTATTTTTTTTTAAAAATCCCTTTTTTTATGTTCCACAGATTAAAGAAAGTCATACAGGTTTGGAACAACGTGAGTGTGAGTAAACAATGGCAGAATTGTAATTTCTTTGGGTGAACTATCACTTTAACATGCTCTTATTTCCTTTGACTACTGTAGTAATCAAATGATTTCTGCAAAAAGCTTCATGTCAAGCTGTTTATTCAGGGTGAGGTATGTTTGGCAAACACAGCTGGGTGTCTTTTTCTCTCTGTCCTACTCGCTCATCCCATCGCAGTCACGTCCACACTGTCTTTCTCTCCTTCCTGGCCTTGTCTCAGACCTGTGTTTGCTCATCTTACACTCTGTTTGCTGTGGAGCCCCTTGAGAAGGCCTCTATATCCGAGGTCAGAATGTGTGTGTGTGTGTGTGTGTGTGTGTGTGTGTGCGTCCGTGCGTGCGTGCGTGCGTGCGTGCGTGTGTGTGTGTCCTTACATTAATCCATGATCCACCACACTGTCCACTTTGACAAGATATGGCACTTTGATGTGCAGGATAAATTTATTTATTCCACTCAGCTACATTTTGCACAAAGATTATTTTGTGAGAATTATATGCCATAAAGGTTCATAAGATGTGCTCTTGGTGTGTTTAGTGTGACACGAATGGGTCCCACAACATCAACACTGTTATTTCTAGTGACCCTATGTGCTAAGCATATGACATTTTGAGTCCGGTATCATAATGTTTCCTTGGAGATGGTGGTAAGAAGAGAAGCTCATTAATGTTGCACAGGATTTCATGGCTAAATTTTTCAGTTTAGAACCTGATACACTCACAGTGACGGTGGTTATCCTTTGAGAGCAATAGTTGTTCAACGGTCAGTTCTGTTAATGCTGACTCTAATATATTGATTTGGTTTTGTTGTCATCTCAGTTGCCTAACAAATACAGTGCAGCATTAATACAGGTATATGGCTAATGATAAAAAGCATGAAGCAATAATTAAATTGATTTAATGAGAAATCTTTTATAATCTAGTTTAAAACGCACTTGTCTGCTTCTTAGAAATGTAATCTGTGTATTTGTGTTGGTTTGGAACTTTTTATACCATTTTCCAAATGTTTTTATTTAATGACACAACAAAATGACAAGTGGTGTAAGAGTTGAGTAAAAAGTGATTGTAACGATTATATTCTGTTATGTTCTGTTTTGGCTTTGTTGGTTCTGTTCCTGTTTGCCTGTGCACCCTGTCACTTGACCTAGTTCCATAGTGTGTTTGATTATGATTCCGTTCACCTGTCGTTCAATTAATTAACTCATGTAGTCTGTGTATATATACTGCCTGTTTTGTTCAGTTCTTTGTCCAGTCTCGTTGATGTTAGTGAGGTTGTGTTTCCTAAGTTTCTCCTGCCTGTTTCATGAATTATTTAATTAAATACTATTCCCTTGAACTATTCGTCTTGGTGCTCTTACTTATAGCACCCACTCATGACAGAGGACCGGACCTGGAGTTTCACACCAGGGATTTTTTTGGGATCTAGACTAGGGAACACCTCCCAGGAAGCGGTCTTTGTGAGGACTTTGCCGTATTTGTATAGTGGGTGCTGGTGAACAACGAGTAGGCGTTCACCATTAGCCATGCAGAGGACGTCACCAGCCCCACTCTATACCCAGAGCCCAGTCAGCCTTCACCTCACCGGACGGTACGATGCCTGTGCCCACCACAGACACGGAGCCGGAGCCAGAGCCTGACGCGTACAATGAGCCAGAAGGCCCATCTGAGCCATACCCCACCCTGGAGCCTGAGCCCAAGGGCATGTCTGACCAGGTACGCGAGCCGGCAACTACGCCCACCCTCGAGGGAGTTCTGGTGGAATTCGCTGGCATGGATGGAAGCCCCGCCCACACTCCCACCTCTGTGAATGACTTATGCCTGGCCTCTGGAAATATTTTGGATGAATTTGAGGAGGTAATACCCCTTAGTCTGCCTTCTCCACTGGTCCCATCCAGCTCAGAGTTTCCTGTGTCCCCGCTGGAATCCAGCTCGAAGTCTACAGAGATCCCTCCCAGCCTTCCATTCCCACCTCCTCTACCAAAGCCAGCCAGTTCCCCAGCCCGCCACCGTTGGTTCCTGTCAGTCCCTTGGCTCATCCTAAGTCGGCTCCCGGCAGTGTTGTGGACTTCCTGTAGTGTTGTGGACTTCCAGTCCCCAGGATTCCCAGTTTCCACCTCCAGCCACAGAGCCCCGGACTCCACCTCAGTCCTCTGACCCATCGGCTCAGCCTTGGCTTCATGCCCCCTCATCTCCACCGTGGCCCATCATCCCACCAGTTCCGCCGGGCTCCCTCGTCCCCCGTCTCCACCTTGGTCAAGTGTCACCCTGGTTCCACCATGGGGATCCTGGCTTCCGGTTACACCTCTACCCTCTTTCCCTTCGACTCCACCTTCCCTCTGGCTCTACCATTGTCCTCTGTCGCACTGGCTCCACAGTGATCCACAGATCCCTGCCTCCGACTCGGTCCCATGAGCCGTCAGCTCCACCTTGGCCCTCCAGACCTGTGTTGTCACTCTGGCCGTGTGTCTTGTCTCCATCTTGGTTTCCACCGCAGCTGGCTCCGTCACAGGAGATCACATTCCTGGTCCCTCCATCCAGGTCTCTACCATGGCTCCTCCCTCCTGCGCTCTGCCATGGAACATCTCGCTGGCTGTTGCCTGGCTCCCTCTGCTCCTGGCTACTCCCTAGCTACTCCCTCCTTCCACTCTCCCATGGAGTGTTCTGCCTGCCCCTGACTGTTTTCTACCCTCTTCTGTTCTTCATCCTCCTCCGGAACCCCCTGACCTCCCTCCTCAGTTGAACTGTTATGGTGTGAGGATGCACTTTTCTGGGGTGGGAGGGTACTGTAACGATTAAATTCTGTTATGTTCTGTTTTGGCTTAGTTTCATTGTGTTTTGGTTCTGTTTGCCTGTGTGCCCTGTCATTTGACCTAGTTTATTTGATTATGAATCCGTTCACCTGTTGTTCAATTAATTAGCTCATTTAGTCTGTGTATATATATACTCCCTGTTTTGTTCAGTTCTTTGTCCGTTCTCGACGACGTTAGTGGTTGTCTTTCCTGAGTTTTTCCTGCCTGTTTTGTGAATCATTGAATGAAATGTTCCCTTGAACTATTCTCCTTTGTGCTCTTACGTACAGCACCCACTCGTGACAAGAAGTTTCAAAACCCGTTTTTGGAGATAAAATTCTTTTTTTTTACCTTTCTTACAAATATCACAATTAATCATAAATTTTATTAAGTTTTATTGGGGTTATTCCATCTGACATTACCTTCCCATGCAATAAAAAAGGTCAAAGCATCTGATATTTTTAAGGACAAACTTATCATAACACAGTCATTAAACTAGTGATTTCTGATATAATTTCCTATTTTGTGGTTTTCTGAACAGAATGGCTTCCTGCACATTGGTTATACCACATTGGTGGACCAATATTTCAAATTTTAATATTATTATAAAACAAAACTGCCTCATTATAAACATTTTATATATATATATATACAGTATATATATATATATATATATATATATATATATATATATATATATATATATATTCTGGAAAAAAAAAAAAGTGACCTGAAGCAGCTATTTCTACTTAATCTGACCATTGAAAATTATTTTCATTGGTGTAGCTAAATTCAGGTTTATTTAGTTATACAAAATAATTTGATTTGAATAAATCCTAATTTAAATTATACTACATACAGACCATTTTCAGGTTAACTAATAAAACATTTAGCTTTTTCACCATAGTAGAGGCATATAACTATATGCATAGCTACTAGCATGGAAATGCAGTGAGAAAAAAAAAAAAAACATTGCATTCCTTCTCTGAGGGTCTGTATTTGAATGTAATGTCTGGCAACAGATTTCTATTTGGCTGAACTTCAGGTCTCATGAGTCAGTCGTCAATGAACTCCTCCTGATCGCCTCTAAACTTCTCATGATCATGGGGCGCCTGTGGGCTGAAGGCAAATCTCCGGACCTCCACGTACATTATGTTCCCTTACTGACATCTGTGCATGACAGACAGCTCATAGTTTAGGAGTTTAGTTCACTGAGAGTGACAGGGTAGATTGATTTATTGTTCTTCCTAAAAGCAGGCATTTGAGAGGAGACAGTACTGCTATTTCTCCAGTAAAATAGTACATAGTATGTAATGCCTGCTGTGCACAGTATGCAAATTTTCTGCATGCACATAGCACACATATGACCAACTATATTAGTCAAAATGTGCACTATATTATATTATATAACCAGAGCACACTGTGTGAAATACTTCATCACATAATGCAATCCTTGGCTTGACCTTCAATGTGACGAATGAACCGGAAGATCATCAGCTGTGATTTTTTAACATCACTTTATTGAAATATTGTTTGGTCAGATTGCTAAAACCTCCAAATGGAGGTCATTTCTGAATTAAACATACACGATGAAGTCATGTGACTGAAATGCAATACTATTGTTTGAAATGTTTCTCAACTTATATTGCGTTCATCTTCATATACCTTTTTTTAAAGCATATGTAGTTAACATGAAGTCCTTGTTAAAACTATTTTAACTATTTAATGTGTATTTGTGTGTGTATGAGTACAGTTCTGTCATGACAACTCTCGGAGTAATTGGCATGGTAATGAGAATGACAATGTTTTATGTTTGGTCTTGGCGAAATAGATCTGCTATGCTGCTGCTGCTGCTGCTGCTGAGCAAGTACAGGACTTGCTACTGCCAATACACAACACTGTTGTGAGCAAGACATGCTGCTGCTGCTGTACAATATAGAGTACATGAATTACCTGTAGCAGATCTAAACAGGTGGAGCTGGGGAAGGTGGAGGATTTCTTTAAGAGTGCTGCACTGCTAAGGCAAATGCTACCCAACGTAATTTGTCATACCATGTAACCATTTAAAACTAGTGAAGACAAAAAAACGTGTTTAAAAAAGGGTGTGATGATCTTAAAAGAAATGGTGATCAGTTATAGCATTTAAATATATATAATATTGTTTATATATGAGCATTTAAAATGTAGATACAATTTATATCTGTTTTATATTTTTATATATAATTATATATTTAGATATGTATTTTTATATATAAAATACTGATCATACTGATCTGATTCTGAATGGCATAGCCAGATGTTATATTTGATCTTTCATTAACATGCTCTCCACATTCATTGGAGGGAAATTAGCATCAACCTCTGTATCTAAATAACTGTTTGGTTACTGTACATGCCTGGTGGTTAAGTAAACCACCAATCAGGCAGTGCACAGGCCTCGTCTCACATTCTCGTCTCATTGCTGTGTAACTGTATGTAACTGATGCTGCTGTGTTTGAGAACATCATAGTAGACTCCTCCACTTGGCAGCTCAGTGTGAATTCAGTAAAATGAGGAGATACGAAAGTCCAGTTCCAATGTTAATCCCCCTGATGCAGACATGGAAAGCTGGCCTACATTAAGACTGAGTGTGTGTGTGTATGAGTGTGTGTGTGTGTCTGTGTGTGTGTGTGTCTGTCTGTCTGTGTGTGTGTGTGTGTGTGTGTGTGTGTGTGTGTGTGTGTGTGTGTGTGTGTGTGTGTCCAGAGGGTTACATAAACAACATGGCCAGATGGCATGGCTAGAGGAGAGACTTTGAACTGAGCTGCTCAAAGGAAATAGAATTTGTGGAAGAAAAAAAACAACCAGGAATAAATTCTCTCAATAAACACACTGGTCCATTCAGTCATAATCTGTGGAGGTAAACAGTAATATCCATAAATACACAGTAGTTTTACGTGATTAAATCAGATCAGAATGGATTTGGATCCTGAGTAGAACACGTGAGGTGATGAGGTGGAGGGAGTGTGGATCAGAGCTTCAGCCAGAGGGAATTTTCATGACCTCAAACAGCTCTAACATCATGACATGCCTGTTAGGAGACCAAAAAACGGGCTTTGCAGATGCACAGACATCCACGTGTGCTCTTTCTGTTCCATTCTGACCTAGTTCACGAATGCTAAACTAGCATGTGAACGTACCATGAGCCATACTGATACATGAGAATTGAGCTGGGCCGCATTTATCATACAGACACATCATGCTGACATCTCGTCCACATTAATCTATCCCATGAGTCTCGAGCCCCTACATTGAAACGCTGTACACTGGCGGTACTGTGAGCAACACTCGATGCTTTTTCTGCTGGGGTGACAGGTGTATTTTTCTGTCTGTCTGTGTACAAATGAGTAATGGCGAAAAGTTTATTCAATCTGAAATTATTTCTTGACTTGTTCATTACATGTATGCTATTTGTAATTTTATTATTTCTATTTCATTACATTATATGTATATAATGTGCATATTTGCATGCTTTCAACTTTATATTTGTTTCTGTTTTGAGTAGGGGTGAACATGCCCACTTTAAGAACAATGTGCATTTACTTTTATGTTGTAGCATATTTAGATATAAGTTTAGCATGTACAGGATGATGATGCATCAGCCAATGTGTTATTAAAGGTGCAGTAAACGATTTCTGAGAATCATTGTTGAACACTGTTGAAATTTTAACCACAACCCAAACAAACACACCCTCCCTTCATTGCTCCACCCACAATATAATATGTATGAACACGCAATGCAAGAGTGGATGTCTTTTAATCATAGCAGAAGTGAAAAAAAAGGATAAGGAAGAACAAAAAATGTACATACAGTACACAAGTATATACAAGAAAGGGTTTGTTAGTTAGTCGTCAGCAGCACACTCAAAACCAGTGTTACTCACGCAGATAGCCAGCCATCTCTCAGCCATCTCTCTTTATACAGTATTTCTTCAAATCTCCCTCTTGCTCACGCTCTCTCCTTCCCCATCATGAGTGGACACCACTGATCTACAGTATATAAATGATACAATGATTTATGAATACAGATTTATTGTAAGGCATTTGAGCTGACCTGTGGCTTTTTACCAGTTTCCAAGACCTTCAAGAGTCTAAAGTGGATGTTGGTCAACAAAAAGACATCAGGAAATAATATACACGCTTTACAACTTATTCAGAGAAAGGTCGCTGACTGTGTATGGTTTTAAAGACATTAAGCTTTATTTCCAAGCATTTCTACTGTTGCTCCGAGCAAGATGATGCATGGCAAACCTTTGTAATATAGTATAGTGCAATTTAGTAATGGAGAGGATTGTATGAATTGGAATATTTAATGTATATTCGTATATTTTGCTAATAATCCCATTTATATGTTCATGCTTAATATTTCCCGCATAAAGGCTTAGATAAAGAAATCTGCTAACGATTTATATCACTTATCCTGCCTGAAAAGAGCACAAACAATACAGATAATGTTTGAAGTATCAATTAATGTTTGTACTGTACTTATACACTATATTGGCAAAAGTATTGGGACATCCCTCCAAATCATTGAATTCAGGTGTTCCAATCACTCCCATGGCCACAGTAAAATCAAGCACCTAGGCATGCAGACTGCTTCTACAAACATTTGTGAAAGAATGGGTCGCTCTCAGGAGCTCAGTGAATTCAATCATGGTACCGTGATAGGTTGCCACCTGTGCAATAAGTCCATTCGTGAAATGTCCTCACTACTAAATATTCTATTGTCAACTGTTAGTGGTATTATAACAAAGAAGAAGCAATTGGGAACAACAGCAACTCAGCCACGAAGTGGTAGGCCGTGTAAAATCACAGAGCGGGGTCAGCGCATGCTGAGGCGCACAGTGCGCAGAAGTCGCCAACTTTCTGTAGTCAATAACTACAGACCTCCAAACTTCATGTGGCCTTCAGATTAGCTCAAGAACATTGTGTATAAGAGCTTCATGGAATGGGTTTCCATGGCCGAGCAGCTGCATCCAAGCCTTACATCACCAAATGCAATGCAAAGTGTCAGATGGTGGTATAAAGCACGCCGCCACTGGACTCTAGAGCAGTGGAGACGGGTTCTCTGGAGTGATGAATCACGCTTCTCTGTCTGGCAATCTGATGGACGAGTCTGGGTTTGGCGGTTACCAGGAGAACGGTACTTGCCTGACTGCATTGTGCCAAGTGTAAAGTTTGGTGGAGGGGGGATTATGGTGTGGGGTTAAATGTGCAGGTCAGGTTTCATTAAAGGGACACTAAATCCCCCAGAAGAACCCCAAAATAACCCACTAAACCCTAAAAGCTCCCTCTGCGCTCATAGCAGGCAATGCTGATAGTTCTGTGAGTTGGTCGCATACCAAGACATTTTGGACAATTCCATGCTGCCAACTTTGTGGGAACAGTTTGGGGATGGCCCCTTCCTGTTCCAACATGACTGTCCACCAGTGCACAAAGCAAGGTCCATAAAGACATGGATGAGCAAGTTTGGTGTGGAGGAACTTGACTGGCCTGCACAGAGTCATGACCTCAACCCGATAGAACACCTCTGGGATGAATTAGAGTGGAGACTTCGAGCCAGGCCTTCTCGTCCAACATCAGTGCCTGACCTCACAAATGCGCTTCTAAAAGAATGGTCAAAATTTCCCATAAACACACTCCTAAACCTTGTGGAAAGCCTTCCCAGAAGAGTTGAAGCTATTATAGCTGCAAAGGTTGGGCCAACTCCATATTAAACCCTATGGATTAAGAATGGGATGTCATTAAAGTTCATGTGCATGTAAAGGCAGATGTCCCAAAACGTTTGGCAATATAGTGTATCTTAAAAACTATTCATGTGCGACTGATATGCTGCAAATCAGGTGATTTTAGGTCAATGTTTTGGCTGTAAGCCAATGATGCCCTCTGTCAGTAGGGAATCGTAAGATGGTCGCTCGAACACTTCCGGTGGCTTCACTGCCTTCTGGCAATTTATAAAGCAATGAAGAATCCAGTCATTTATATAGATCAGTGGTGGACACGCCCCCTACTGCTGATTGGCTACAAGTGTATTTTGGTGCTCGGTCCAATCCACTTTCAATAGCGTTTTTCAGAAATTCATTACTGCACCTTTAAGGGACTGAACAGAAAATGTGAAATTATTTAAATTTCTCAAATTCGCCATGAAATCAAAATGGACAATTCTTGGAATATTGCAGAATTTATTATAAATGCTTTATCAGTACACAGTCTTTTTTAGATTCGTGTGCCCTCGTAATCTTTAATTAAAATAACATCTCTTTTCTGATGACGAGGGTGGGACAACCTATCACTCGCATGATAGCAAATCGACCAATAGCAAACCACTATCATCTAACTATTTAATCAATTCCCGATGGACAAAATCAGGTCCTGCCCTTTTTTAGTTGAAGCCTAAAACCTACGTGTATGATATATGCAGGACCTCAAAGTTCATCTCGCTCAAGATGGAGCCAAAGATGGAGCCAGAGGAAGAGGACGGGAAAAGAAACTTAACTTTTTACTCTCTGTTCATCCTTATTTATTCTGTTGGATATCATGCTGTTGATTTAATGATTGAATTTCTTTCATTTATTCCTATTTGAAGATGTGCATTTGGTTTGAGCGGAGCCATTGCAATACACCATCAAGACTTCAGGCTTCAAAGGCCTTTTTTCCATCTTATAGCCACAGTCTGAAGTTTCTCTGTAACTTAAAAGTGAATATTGAAGTATGCAGCACAGATGGCGCGGTGAGCACTCGCCATAATCTATCAATCAGACATAACATTTTTCAACAACACACCTCATTGTCTGACCACGACGAAAAGCAAAAAATCAAAGAGCTTCGAACCTGAAGAAATATGAGAGTGTGATTGAAATTCTGTTTAAGTGTGTGCCTGACTAATATGACCTCACTAGTATCTGTATTCATGCGCTAGCCCAACCGTAAGCCTCTCAAGGATAGAGGTTTGGAATGGCTTAAGGGCTTTGAACTGAAAAAAGAAAAAGGAATAAAGACAAAAGTGTGAAAGATGAAAATCTAGGGAGGATAGTCAAATCAGTCCTCTTAAAAACTGTTTATGAACTCTGTGTTGGCACGAGCTGACGTTGATTATGACAGATGTGATAGGCGCAGGTTTTATTATAATCAGATTAAAGCATTGTCATGGTTTAATCCAGCGGATGTGGCATGATTTTATCTTTATTTGGACCTACTGCTGAAACCACGCATAGTGTTGAGAAAAGGGACGGGACTTGATTTTATCCATTAAGAATAGGGATAGATATGGAAAATGAGCATTATATGAGCATTTTAATTACTTTGAATAACTGTAAAAACAATTATTGCCTAGCTGATTTTAGTTCATATGCTACAACTTTTTAAAAGAGGAATGTAAAAAAAAAGAATAAATGCATGTTCAGGACCATGGACAGCTCCACTACAACCTTGAAACTGAAAATTATGATGAAAACGTGTGCGTGCGTGCATGTGTGCATGCATGTGTGCGTGTGTGTGTGTGTGGCTCAGGTAAACCCTACGTTATGGGGACAAATGCCCCCACAAAGACAAGGATTTTAGATATTGCCATCTTTGCCAACATGTTTTGGTCCCCATAAGGAAACTGCAGTGTGTTTTGAAAATGTAAAAATGCAGAAAGTTTTCTGTGAGGGGTAGGTTTAGGGGTAGGGTTAATGTTAGGGGTTGGATTTTACAGTTTGTACAGTATAAAAACCATTATGTCAATAGAAAGTCCCATAAAACATGAAAACCCAACATAAGTTAAAAGATGCTGGTGCACTGTCAGTTTAATTGAAGAAACAATTGCTGCCTATTGATTATTTCATAGTTACAATTTCAATTACAGTCTGGAATGAGTGACGCTGCTCAATGTATCCAGCAGGCCTGAAGGCAAGTCTAATGGGATAGCAGTAAAACCACAGCATTATGAAAATGATTAGGTCATTTGAGTTTCACATGTCTACTGTATATGCTTCACTGGTGCATCACAGAGGTTATAGTACTGATTACTTTTTGATAGTAAATATTCATTAACATTTATTCCAAAGTATATTTGTAAAAATATGAGTTTGGTTCCTTTTTCCTTCCAAACACAAGCACGTTCTTGGATTTCTCTGTTCTTATCAAGCCAAAAATAAACAAATTGCACTATTATTATGACAGCCAATCAATGGGACCTGGGAAAACAGTTTCCTTTCTGCATCTCCTATATGTCGGTGGCTCTGTTGCTTTGGAAACTATGTTGTGGCTTTGTGTCGGAGCCCCGCGTGAACATGTCTCGGCAGGAAGCAAAAAACACAGCGATTAGCGACATACTGTGCTTTGCTCCCCATACCTCCATACCCCATAGTGACTCAAACTGCTCCAAGCACTTCACCACAGGAGCCGACCACCTCCTGAGCTCACAGCGTCTCCAATGCATCGTTGTAAGACGTTTCTCCAAAAATATATTTTGGATAGGGACACCTGTAGAACAGCTTTGTAGAGCCACTAGGTCTATACTGTTTAGCCCCTGGTGTTTTGTATCCCTCTGAGATAAAGCCCTGCAATACAGAAAGTACTTATAAAGGTGAATTGTTTAATTATCTTATAACAATGTTTGGCTTCTACTTACAGTTTAAAAAAATTGGTTATACAAAAGGATAATTGTAAAGGATCATTGTTATGTGCATAAGAGAAACCTACTTACACAATATGCCCTGTTTTCAAAAATACTCTTTCTTTCTGAAGCAGGTATTATTTGGCATAATTAATAACTGTGTTAGCTCAGTGGAGTATTTGTGTGGCCTCTCTCATCTCTGGCCTCCATTTCCATTAGTCGCATTTTTCTGGAGGGGCGTCTTTGTCGCAGGACTAAATGAATGCAATATGTCATTATCAAGCAGGGCACAGACCATATTTTCCAGCAGTGTTCTGGAGAAAAACATGTTTGTATCTTACCGCAGTCTGATATCCTAGGTGGAAATGTGTGATTACTTCCTCCCCAAATCCAGCTTGACACCCGTGAGCAAAGGTTCATTCAGATGATTTTCATTGATCAGTTATGTAGACACAAGGAAGACAGTTACAAAACCAAAAGAAAGAGAATTTAAATAATTTATCCTGAGCTGATTTCTGTGGATGGGTTTGTCTCACGAATGCTAAGCGTGTATGCGTATACAACAACAAAAATATGACTTATAAATGCATCACGTTATATAACAATAAAGTAATACTGTAAAATATTTCATGCTTAAGCCCGTTTTACACTAACAGAAATTAAATCACTGGAGGTTGCTGATATCCACCTCTATCAGGCTGACTGTGATCACTGTCTGACCTTCTATTGGTAGTTTATTGGTAATTTGCTGATCTAAGTCACTGTCAGTGTGAATGACACTTTACTAGTGGCCAAAGTTGATACCACATCCTAATGTCAGTGTCATCGAGACATCGCCCCTAACTACTGGTGTTCCTAGTGGCTAAAGTTGGTATTGCATGCTATTGTCAGTTTCAGTGTCCTTAACTACTAGTGTTCCTAGTGGCCTTAGTTGGGATTGCATGGTAATTTTATAGCCAAAGTCATTGGCTGCGTCTGAAATCATCCCCTATACCCAGTGGTGTAGTACAAATCCACTGGGCCCCCCTCACGAACCACAAGTCCATGGGCCCCTTGATAGAGATAACGTTCCGGGGTGTGGTTATACTGTTCCCTGTGTTCCTGTCCGCTAGGCTGCTGTTATACCCTGATGTACACTCAAAATACCTATGCACTGTGAGTGTCCACCAAATTAATTCCTGTGTCTCGCCAGATGCTTCTGGTCCACTCAGTGTCCGAATTCGCTCATTCACTTTTATTCACTCAGTCAATGGACTATATTAGTTGAGTAATGTAGGGAATAGTGGGAGGGAATACGGGGCTATTTCGGACACAGCCATTAGCCCCTTTCGCACCGGGTTGTTCTAGGAACTAAAAAGCAGGGTGGTCCCCCGAGAGGAAAATGTTCCCTTAGGCCATTTTCCTGGATGCATTCGCACCGCCAGGAACTCTGAAGTGACACAAGCCGCATTGTAACTTTTTATTTATTTTTATTTTATTTGTACATTTTCCAGCGCAGCGGACATTACATTTTTGCTGAGAATGCCAGCGCCTGAGCACATTCTCCGTCTTCATTAGTTTATGATCTGTCTAACAGTCCAGTCTAATACATTATTAAATAGAACTGTTATACAAAGAAAGTAGACAGTATATAAAAAATTGTATTAGCATTTGCCATGTGGTTGATGTCCAATGTCGCTAGCTGAGCAGAAATACAGCGGGGGAAATAATTATTGAACACGTCATCATTTTTCTCAGTAAATATATTTCCAAAGGTGCTATTGACATGAAATTTTCACCAGATGTTGGTAACAACCCAAGTAAGCCATACATACAAAGAAACAAACAAAAATAAGTTCAGAAATTAAGTTATGTGTAATAATGTGAAATGACACAGGGAAAAAGTATTGAACACATGAAGAAAGGGAGGCTCAAAAAGGCATGGAAAGCCAAGACAACAGCTGAAAACTTACAGTAATTAAAAAGCAATCCAGCCCCCTGTCATTGCCAAGGTGTCACACAAGACACATCTCATGATGGGTAAAAGCAAAGAGCTGTCTCAAGACCTTCGCAACCTAATTGTTGCAAAACATAATGATGGCATTGGTTACAGGCGCCATTCTAAGCTTCTGAATGGTCAAGTGAGCACTTTTGGGGCCATAATACGGAAGTGGAAAGACAATAATTTCACCATAAATTTGCCTCAACCAGTGCTCCTCGCAAGATTTCTGATAGAGGAGTGAAAAGAATAATCAGAAGAGTTGTCCAAGAGCCAAGGATCACTTGTGGAGAGCTTCAAAAAGACCTACAGATAGCAGGTACTGTTGTCTCAAAGAAAACAGTAAGTAATGCACTCCACCGCCATGGCCTGTATGCACGCTCACCACGCAAGACTCCATTACTGAAAAAAAAAGGATGTTGAAGCTCATTTAAAGTTTGCTGCACAACATTTGGAAAAGCCAGTGAAATACTGGGAGAATATAGTGTGGTCACATGAGAGCAAAATTGAACAGTTTGAATGCCATAATACACACCATGTTTGGAGGAGAAATGGCAGTGCACATTACCCTAAAAACACCATACAACTTGGTGTTGGCTCTTGGACAACTCTTCTGATTATTCACTGGTTGAGGCAAATTTATGGTGAAATTATTGTCTTTCCACTTCCGTATTATAGCCCCAAAAGTGCTCACTGGACCATTCAGAAGCTTAGAATGGCGCCTGTAACCAATGCCATCATTATGTTTTGGAACAATTAGGTTGCGAAGGTCTTGAGACAGCTCTTTGCTTTTACCCATCATGAGATGTGTCTTGTGTGACACCTTGGCAATGAGACCTTTTTGTAGGCCATCATTTGGGACTGAACCAGCTGTTATTAATTTCCACTGACAGGGGGCTGGATTGCTTTTTAATTACTGTAAGTTTTCAGCAGTTGTCTTGGCTTTCCATGCCTTTTTGCGCCTCCCTTTCTTCATGTGTTCAATACTTTTTCCCTGTGTCATTTCACATTATTACACATAACTTAATTTCTAAACTTATTTTTGTTTGTTTCTTTGTATGTATGGCTTACTTGGGTTGTTACCAACATCTGGTGAAAATTTCATGTCAATAGCACCTTTGGAAATATATTTACTGAGAAAAATGCTGCGGAGCTCGCTTCATTGCGGACTCTGAAAAAATGCGCATCGAGGGTGCATATCGACCACAAAAAGGGTGCTCGCGAGCACCCTTCTGAAACCAAAAATGACAAATGGGACACCCTTCGGTCTCATGGACTTATTAGACATGCGCACGCGGCAGCCCATGTAAGTCCACAAGATTGAAAGTGCACATGAAGTGTGCCATTTAAAATAGGGCCATTGATTGCCCTTTTTCTGTTAGTGCTCCTAGTGGTCAGAGTTGCAACCACATGCTAATTGTTAGCCAGCAAATTGAAGTCAGCATAAAACGATAGTTGCGATAGCCTTTTTCCTCCCTATTGCGACATATATTCAAATGAAACGAGTTATTGAACAAGAAAAAATGTACGATGGGACTTGATTTTGCCCATCGGAAATTGAATCATTGGATCGTTTGCTGTTGCTGTGATCTCATGTGAGTCACAGGATGTCCTGCCCTTGGACCAGTGAATTCATTATTTTAAAAAAGAAGATATGTTGCTGCAAGAGGGAGGGGATGTTATTATGATTAAAGATTATGAGGGCACGTGAATAAAAAAATAAAAAAATGCACAGATTAATCATTTATAATAAATACTGCAAATAAATAAAGAAATATGACTTTAAATAATTTATTTCTTGCAAATTAGGAAAAAAGGAGTCATAAACAAATATTAAAGTAAGTAACAAAAAAACAAAAAAACTAAAAAAAACAAGAAACAAATATTTAAGTAAGTAAATAAATAAAGGCAGGAAAGGAAGGCACTACAGGATTTTAATTTGTTTTCATGTTGCAGTTCCAGGCTTCCAAACCTTGAAGTACTAAAAATGTCTAAAATAATATACAGGTTCAGTTAGTCTAAGATGATACACAAATTCTCCCACAGTGATACCTCCACAGAGCAGCAACAACACTTGGAGCAACACTCTGACTGGTTTAGGCAAACCCTCCCTCTGATTATCACAGCTCCACGAATGACAACATTTACACATGTGCTTGCTCTACTACTTAACCATTCGCCTTGTTCGAGACACCATGGACATCCACGTCGGAATGGGTTGTTTGTTTTAGTTTTCTAGGTCCTCCTCGACGGACATCACCAGTAGCCTACGGGTTTGTTCTGTAGCGTACGAGACAGAATGAAATAAGTATCTGAGTGGAACGAAGAAACAGCGCGAGAACAAACACTCCGACGTGAGCGAGGACAAAAACTTCACAAGAAGAGAGAGAAAAGATGTGGTTATAAGAAAATAATCTTTCGGAAGGGGTAAATATTCTTATTTTGTTTATTTTTTCTAACTGTCAGTCTAAATTCCTTCACATATTGCTATATCAGTACGGCTGTGCGCGCGCGCGTGTGTTTTATCTCATCCGCAGTAGCGGTGCTCGCATACTAACTAATATGCTGCAGTGAACGTGCATAATAACGCATTCAAGGCCCTAAACAACAATAATTTTGACTTGTATTATTATTTGACAACTCCATCGCTGTCTATATTCGCAGACGTTCAGAGTGCTGCTGAAGGAGACAGGTAAACTAAGTGTTTTCCTGATTTGTGTCTTTCTCGTTAAGATGAACTTATAAAGTCTGGTCATTCTCTCGCATCTTGACAGTTTAAAGATCAGATGTGTTCTCTTATGAATTATGTTACTAAGTAGGTTATTTTGCATGTAGCCTATTAGTCATGGTTGAAATGTGAAGATCTGAAGAACATTTGCATACTTTGTTGACTGGATGATAATAAGCATTTCAGTTTGGACTCAGGTAATGTGCATGTTGCGCTTTTGGCATTCGCTGTTAGCTGCTTGTTTCTGTGTATAAAGCTTTGGTGGTCAGTTGCCTCTGTAAAAGCTTCATTTATCACCACCTTTGACACATCCATCATGTTAGAGCCTCTATTGGGAAAGTACTATTTCTTAAAGGGATAGTTCACATACATTTTCTGTCATTATTTACCCACCTCTATGTAGTTCCAAACCTGTATGATTTTCATTCTTTCGTAGAACACAGTTTTGAAGCCCTGGTTAGACATTTTTTTTACACATTGACAGCGCATAACATACATTTTATAGTTATATCTTTATCTGTAAATGTTAGAAAGTCAAGTTACTATTTCCATTTTACATAAAGGCTTGTCTTAACAGCAGGTACATCTATGTTAAAGTCAGCATGAAATGGAAGTTGCGATAGTATTTTATTCCCTATTCTAATGTACAATCTTCTCGAACAATAAAAAATGTAGGGTGGGACTTGATTTTATCCCCCGGGTATCAATTGGATCGTTTTGGTTTGCTCTTGCTGTGATCTCATGTGAGTGACAGGTTGTCTTGCCTTCGTGCCAAAAATACATAATCAGAGAATATGTTGTCATTGCAAGAGGAAGGGGGAAGTTATTTTTATTAAAGATTTCGAGGGCGCATGCATTTAATTCCAAAGATAAATGATTTGCAATAAATACTACACTATTCCATATAAAAAGAATTGTCAATTTTGACTTCATGGTGAGACTTTATACATTATTTTACATTAAATGTTGATTGTCAGACATTAAGTACAGGTTTAAAATTCTGCATATAGCACATGCATGTAATTGCATTTTTATGAGAAACGGTAAAGGGAGTATTGTAATAGGTTATGCAAATTGTCTACTGTTCAGTTGAGTCTGTGTTCCTTGTACCATTTGTGATTTTGTTTTTCATTTTTAATGTAGTGATTTTTACTTCTGCGTAAAAATGTTAAGCAATCAGATTTTTTTAACTATATTTATATTTGAACCCTTTCTGTAAACATAGTAAAGCACATCCTACATAGTTTTCAGAGCCTTCAAATTACACATTGTTTTGGAGCCAACATTGGGCAGGATGTAGAATAACATTTATTTTTAAATAATGGATTCAAATTAATGCACTTTTTTTAATTAGAAAACTCTATCCACCTAGTCCATCACTGTCTCTTGTTATGCTGTAGTTTAAGGTGCCTTCACTGATGCTGAAAGCCTGTATTTTGCCTGTAGTTTGCCGTGAGACTGAATGCCTGTAGTTCGCCTTGAGACTATTAAAATATCCAAGATTGAGTTTCATGATGTTGCAGAAATGACTGGCCAAACGTCACTGGCTGTAATCTGAATTTACCGACCTCCAAAATTTCCCTCTGACTTTTTCTCTGAGATTAGTGATTTACTTACTCTTGTCTGTGGTAGTCATTCAGCTGTTATTTTCCTTGGTGATTTTAATATAAATGAAAACACTGCACAATACAAATAACTGATGTCTGTGCTGGACTGTTTCAACTTAACTCAACATGTAACTTTTGCTACTCACTCCAGGGGTCATATACTGGATCTCATATGTACATCTGGCTTATAAAATATTCTTGTTAGTGGCTCTGATTTTGCTTTCTCAGATCACAAACTCATAAACTTCAGTTTTAGTTTTCCAATATCTATATCACCACTGAAGAAAATGATCACCAATCGTAAAAGCAATTCTGTGAATCCGTCTTTTTTCTCTGTTTCAATAAGGGCTTCTACCTTGTCATCTAATGGTCCGTCAGAAATCTGCTGTATTTACAATAATGCTTTTTCTCAAATACTTGAGAGGCATGCTCCTTTTAAAACTAGACTGGTTCCATCTACTCGTGCCTCACCCTGGTTCACTCCTGAACTTCGAACGTTGAAAACTGAGGGTCGCCACCTAGAAAGACTATAGGCCACTGGACTCATTGTGCACTCTCTGTTTAAAGTTTAAAGAACATTTGCTCAACTACCTTACAGCCCTCAACAATGCAAGATCCTCTTATTTCTCCTCTACCATTAGGAATTCCATGTGCAGGCCCAAATCACTCTTTGCTATGGTTAACAAACTCACTAATCCACCACAACATGTTATTTCGGGCTCTGGGGTGCTTGTGAATAGCTTTTCCCAATTCTTTTCAGACAAATTGAAGTCAATCACTGAATCCATCACCAAAGACACCCCTCATACAAGTGACTCAAATGTTCATTTGATGTTATCTGATTCAGCTCACTCAACAAACTCTCTCTCTGCTTTTACTCTGACTACTCCTGTTGCCATAAGTGATCTAAATGTGAAGTCTAATTCCACATCCTGCCGGCTTGATCCTACACCTACTGTTTTGCTTAAGATGTGTGTCTTCGAGGTTGCACCCTTCATAACACATATGATAAACTGTAGTTTGACTTCCGATATTGTCCCAGCAGAATTAAAAATGGCTGCAGTGACCCCCATTCTTAAAAAAAAAACCAGACCTTCGGGTGGTTAATGACATTCTTTTGTCCGTGGATTCAGGGTTAATAAACATCTTAATGCTTCTCGATCTAAGCGCTGCATTTGACACAGTCTCCCATCTACTGCATCTACTGATCTCTGGCTTTCTGATATCGGCATCACTGGTTCCGCTCTTTCCTGGCTCATTTCTTACATCAGCGACAGAAAGTACTATATCACCATACAAGGGTATAGATCTGCCACTGCTTCTCTTACACAGGGTGTTCCTCAAGGTTCAGTTCTTGGCCCACTATTGTTCATCATCTATATATATATACACTTGGTGACATCATACACAGGCATGGACTTCAATTTCATTGCTATGCTGATGACATTCAAATTTATCTTAACACCAGCTCCGATAAGCCATCCCTGCCTGACTCACTCACTGCATGTATCAGGGACATCAAGAATGGGATGTCCCTGAATTTCTTCAAATTAAATAATACAAAAACTGAGATATTGGTGATTGGCTCTGCTGCCTCAGTTAAAAGGATGGACTTGACCTTTGATATTGATGGAGTTCATGTTAAGCTTTCGTCATCTATTCGTAACCTTGGTGTCTTAATCGACTCAACTATCTTTTGGCTCTCATATTTCTTCTCTTGTTAAAAACTCTTTTTTCCATCTTCGTAATATTGCACGTCTTCGATCCTCTCTCACTTTAGCTGATGCTGAAACCTTAATTCATCCATTAATCACATAACGTCTGGATTATTGCACGTCTCTATTTCTTGGTCTGCCCAAAAAACGTATTATAAGATTACTGTATTTTCAAAACTCAGCAGCAAGAGTTCTCACCTCCACCAGGCTCACACTACTCCTCTGCTTCATGACCTTCACTGGCTACCCGTGGCGTCACGTATTCACTTTAAGGTATTACTACTAACGTTTAAGGCATTAAATAGTCTTGTACCTCCATATCTGGCTGATCTACTTCACTCTTACCGCCATGCCCAGTCCCTTAGATGCAGCTGAACTTGGTTTATTGTCCATCCCTCGTTTCCGGTTGTCTACTGTAGGTGGAAGGTCATTTAGTGTTAATGATCCTAAATTATGGAATTCACTACCCCTTACACTTCATAATATCTCATCTGTGGCTACATTCAAGACTCAGCTAAAAACATATCTATTTAACATGTATTTTGGATAATGTCACTATATGTGTCCTTATGTGATTGTAATGTGTGTGCGGGTGTGTAAATGTATTGTAATGCACTATGTAAAGCGACCTTGAGCTACGGAAAGGCGCTATATAAATAAAACTACTTCTTCTGCTGTAACAAAACAAACAGGCTTCACATATTTTTAGGCATCCTGCATGGAAGATTATAGCAATAGAAGGAGCTTATCCACTGTATATTCACAACAGATAGTAGATTAGCGTCAGTCTTTCAACATTTTAAACAATCGCTAACCACCCATCAGATACACATTAGAGAAAGTGACTCCATTTTCCTGCCTTAGACTTGTCACCTTAATTACACTTTTTTTTAAAAGTCTTACTACAGCAAATGAAGGCTTGAAATGAGGCTGTATCTGATTGCATTGCAAAACAACACAGCAAAGCAGGAGGACAAGTGATTCATTCTGTTCTTCTTGTTTGCACATCGCTGTCCTGACTAATAGCAACTGTTCCTTAAGATGTTGTGTGTCAGTGTTATGTATTCAACTAGGGCTGCAGCTAATTATTATTTGTTTGCTAATTAATCTGTTGATTATTCTTTGATGAATCAGTAAAACAGTATTTTACATTCTTTTTTTGTGTGTGAGATGAGTTCTCATCTAATACAGTACGCAAAAACAGACAGTTACAACACAATTTTAGATACCGGTGAAAATTCACTTTTCAGATACAGAAATTTAATAAAGTAATCACATGTAAAATAACACTGCATAGTTGATTTTGCCTTTGTCCTTTGCTGTTTGATTAACTTTAAAAACACAGACAGCAACAGGATTATTAGGATGCTGTCACGTTAAGAGCTAATGCATGGATCCAATATAATGATACACATTTACTATTTACGTTCCCTTAAGACATAACTGACTATGTTTACCAGATAATTTTTTGACATAATTTTATATGAATTTATCAGTTCAAGTGCAAGAAGGCATTTAACAAGCTTAATTCAGTTAGCCTGGCTAACGTCAGACCTCTTTCTCATTGAGACGTGGTCTGGGAACCACATGTTCATTTTCTCGTATTTGAGGCGTGGTTTACGAATGCCCAGAGCCGTTTATTGGGCGCTGCGAATGTCTATCAAATGCGCCTGTACGTAGCTCATAGCCAGTCGTTTCAATTATACCAGATGACGTATGTAGAGCAACAGAAATTCAACGAGGAAGAAGACGATGGCTGAAGAAGACTAAACTACTTAGAACACTATCTAAGGCTGCATCGAAAGGTAACTTCGAGTCTGCTGCCATGTTGGATCCATAGATATAAACAAACTGCTTCGGTGTGTCGCATAGACGTCGTCATCGTCTTGCTGCTCCCTCCCCGTTCTGTGATTGGTCCATGGTATCCAGGCTGCCTAGCAGCGTGAATAAAATCGTGCTGCGCTCAAGGCAACATGGGGAAACCCAGGCTATAATTCAGTATTCACACACTGTCTGATGTGGCTTTTCTGGGTGCGCACAATGGATGTTTGCACACAGAAAACCTCCAAAACGATCACTCGATTAACACGCTTGAATATTTAAATTGGCATGGCTTAAACATTTGTGACGATGCAGCACTGTTGCAAGCATCGTTTACATTTGTTCATGTTCTCACAACATTGCATTTTTAGAATTCATAAAAATGTTATCGGCCAACTGGCGATTGACAGTTTCACATACTCACCAAAGCCAATTTTTACTCGCATTTGGTGCTTGGCAAGTGATCATTTTAGGTCCTGTATTAGGGCTGCACGATGTATCATTTTAGCATCGATATCGCGATGTGTGCATCAGCGATAGTCACATCGAAGAATGTGCTATGTCAAGTATAGGGTTCGTAGTTGATCGGTTCCAGTTCGGAACACATGTGATTCGTGGATTAATTGGAAAGTTTAACTATCATAGAGTGAAAGTTTCATTTGAAAGTTCAAGTTGAAGTTTTTCAAATCATTTCCTGTCAGATTAAACATCAAGCCCAAGAAGACTGGAACTTGCGCGCATAGAGCCGCGCAGATAGCACGTGAACACCAAATTCAAAGTCAGAGTCAAAATGCCTGTCTAAGTGAGTTTCCTCATAAACACAGCCGGTTATGTGTTTTAAACAAGAAAACGGATGCATATCATGATTATATTGGGTCCGTGCATTCGTCTTAAAGTGACAGCAGCCCATTAAACCTGCATTAAACCCGAGACCTTTGGTGGAAATGGTTCTACAATCTACTTAGACCTACAGTGCTTTTGAGAAATGCTGCCCTGGGGTGCGTTTCCCAAAAGCATCGTTGGCCAACTATGTTCGCAAGTTCCATTGTTATCAGCATAGTTCAACGAGTCTGTGTTTCCCGAAACCATCGTTCCAGCATACATTCGCAAACAGCATCGCAAAATTGTATGGTTGGAACGACAGCTCTCACCTGTGGTTAGAAGCAGTTTCTAGTTTGCATGACATGTGGATTTAATAAATCCTTATCTTGAGCCAAATATGCAAGCTGACATACAACCTGTGTCTTAAAGGGATACTTCACCTCTGGAAAGATGAATGTGTATTTAAAATAGGTCATTTATGTAGAAGAAATGTGGAGACATTTTTTTATTTGGAGCTTTCTAGACTGAGAAAAGCCAGAAAATGTATTTTTGGCTTATGTGGATGAAAGACAACAACTCCCAGAATGCACTTGCTTCGCTGCCCTAGGAGGCCACGCCTACCGGTAAGAGAGCGCAGTTGAAAACAACAAGGTTAGGCTACCAGTGAGTCTCCGTGACGAGTCTGCCTGGGATTTCGGGATCGCCAAAAATGTCTGGGATTCGGCTTTTGCGTTCTACAGTCGCCATTCATTATGTTTACTGTGGTGAGCAGGACGAGGCTGAGAGCCGCGGGAGAACGGCGCGAGGCCGGTGGCGTCATTACTGAGACGCGCCGGTCTCGCATCTCTCACGGAGGTGCGGGAATTTTCTTAGCAATGTTAAAACGCACATCAACCGATCACTTGTTTAGCGTTCATGTAAACACTACATTCAGATTCACCGATCGGAATGAATTCAGCTAGATTGAAACAAGAGGTGTGCATGTAAACAATGAATGGCGACTGCAGAAAGCAAAAGCTGAATCCCGGACATTTTGAACGATCTCGCCCGCCGGACAAGTCCGGGAAAAGGAGGATGGTAACCCCTACTACTCAGCTTTCTCCAACTATTCAGCTTTCTCCACAGAACAAGAGCCTGCTAGCTTAGCTTCCAAAGAAAGACGGCTGACTGTGTGTTCATTCTGTGAGTGAGATCCCACCCTCTATGTGCGGGTTGAAAACATGCGGAACAGCCCCTACTTCTGGCTGTAATTCTTTAGCCTCTGGCCAGAAAATCCTCCGATGACGCAAAATGACGATTTTTGCGTCATCGGAGGATTTTTTCCAGACAAAAAATACATAAATCTCTCCTCTCAGGGGGATATGAGGGAGGAAAGCACGGTAATTCGAAAATACTACAGGTTTTCTACTAATACAAAGCTTAATGCTAAATCCTGAAGTTTCCTTTTAAATTTAGAATACATAAAAATGTCATTTACGTCTTTTAGTTTGTCAAGAGATTTAAAGCACAGTTTTTGAAGAATGCGCATGTGTGAACGTGCTCGACTAAGAACGAGCCTATGATTGAATCTGGAAATAAAGCAAAATAACTGAGAAAAATTAGAAATAGTCCTCAAATGCCATGTCTGTAATTTATATCAAAACCACTAGCGTTAATTCGAACTCAAACAGTTTAATTAAAAGAAGGTATTACTCCACCACGTGCGTGACATCATTAACCAACGTGGTTGAACGACAAATTTGCGACAATATGGTTTTGGGAAACAGTCGTGACTAGCTAGTTGATTTCTTCAACGATGCATCGCACTATGATAGTTAAGCAGCGAGTTACGTCGTTGTTCGGGAAACGCACCCCAGAACAGAAACAGGTGCGGAAATAATCAGAATCGAATGACCAAGGAACACAGGTATTTATAATTCTGTTAAAAAGGTTACAAATATGTACATTATACAACAAAAACAATTATCATTTTATGTTACAAGTAGAATTTCAGTTAAATATGGTCCAGATTTAACATCCAACAACAAATATTTTATATTAGTAATATTTAGTCATATTGACAATAAAGACAATATAGTTATTGTATTCAGTCTATTTTTAGAATGCATTGATTGATGTAGACTGATTACACAAATTATAGTAATTTCATTACCACTTTTTAACTCTTTTGTTGCTGCAGTATATTCAGTAGCTTAGGGAGGCGGGCTCTTAGTCTCATCGTCATGCATGACATCCGCAGCATCTTTGCATGACCTGTCACAAGCAACTCACCTGGGAAACTCATACAGCTAGGCCTACGTCTCAGAACGGCACCCTATCAACTGAACAGCTTACATCAAATTACAATGCATGAGTGTGGGCGACTTGTGTAAACATATCTCTGCCGAGGGAAGTGAATATGACATTTTTATGTTAAGAGCATTGCCCCGGCATTCCAGGGTCTTACAGATGTAGCCAGCTATTCCCTGAGCTCTGCAGATTAGAGGATTAAGAGATATAGCCTTGAGTTTGTGCAATATCCATAATGCCGCAGCGGTAACACAGACACTGGTGGAAAGCGCGCGGCACGCATCTCTCTAATGCGCCAAGAGACATTCACGACTGACCTCTGTGCCTGTGGCTTTGTATTTTTGGACTTTTGCTGACTGACCCACTTATTTGTCTGTGGTATCACTGTTTTGTTATTTGAAAATACTACAGCTGTAAACCACAGTCAAAACACAAAAACTATACAAGGAAAACCAGGGCTATAGTTTGTCACTTTCTTCCTCCAGCTTCAAATTCTGTTTCTGTATAGGCACATACCTTGAAGACTAATAAGCCTGGACATTTGCATAATAATACAGTTCATCGAACACATGTTGACCCTTTAACGGGTAATGTTGTTATAATGGAATCTGCTATTTAAATATAATTTTTTAATTTAAATGCAACTAAACAGTTAATGAACTGAATTCAATTGCAACATCTAAAATGCATGTAAAAACTTTTGAACTAGTTTTTTGAAACACACAATCCTCTTAGACATGCATTTGTCTGCCAGACAAACAAACATTTGTGACAACTAGCCCCTGTCTTCTCTATACATTCATTTCAGAGTTTGGTTCGATTCTGATGTGTTGGCTTGCAAATCAAGAAATCCATTCAGCTTTATTTGTTAAGCACTCATTAGAGCTGGGAACAGGTTTTTGAATTAAGACTGGCTTACTTCTAGCCTTGAAAGCCAAACTTTTCATTTGATTTCATGCTTTTATTCAATCCTTTGTACTAAATGAACCTTTGAACTAAATGAAGTAGCCAGTGAGCTTAAATTTCTGATCGGATGCACTGATTGCTTTTCTCATTTGCATCGTTTCTAAGGAGCGAGACTAAGAACTCTTCAGACAAAGGACACAATCAAATGCAGCATGATACTCAAACAATAGAGAATTTGATGCATCACCCGCTTCCAGATTGTAGTTTGTTTGGAAGCCGTTTGCCATGGAAACAAGGTTCTGCTTTCATGATGATTTCTTAAGAGTTATTAAGATTAAGTCAACACAGTCCAAACTTCAGTAATAACATAAGAGTCATTCGTTTGATAAACCATTTGTTTAACTGTTCAAATAGAAAGATCTCTTTTTGCCAAGTGACTACGAACAGCATGCAAGTTGATCTAAAATGGGGGAATATTAGTAATGTCCCAGAACCCTAAGCTGGATCCCTGTTCCTCATGTAATGGATTTTAAAGATCATTTGAGCTCATCTTAAATGCTCTGTCACCTGTGAGATAATGGCAGACTAGTTTATCATTTGTACAATTAGTCCTGCCATCTCAGGAGGCTTCATAATGATCCTTTTAAATCAACTTATCCCAAGAAACCGACAAGGAGCCCGGCCTTGGAGGTAATGGAATATTGTCTAAGTTAATAAAAGCATGCAATCAATTATTCGTGCTGGCTGTAAGTTGAAAGTAACTACTGAAAAGAACAGCGATTTCCTCTTTTTCTTGCTCTTGGTCATAAAGTAATAATTGAAACCCCATTTAAAGAAGTAGGGTTGCTAAAAATTCTTTGACTTTTGTAATATGTCACCAGTGAAAAAGAGAATTAGGAGACCGCTCATAGTGGATTCATTGCATTATGGCTCTGTGGCTCATTTTTCCTTTTGGTACATGTCCAGTTGATCGGTCTTTTTCGTCACCTTTCTCACCCTTCTTTCCAAAGCTCTGTATTGTATTGAAACTGAGTAGCTATATTGTTTTAAACTAGTTTGAAAAGCCTATGACAACATGAGCTATAGCACCAAGCAGAAAGACTGAAATATCAACACTCTTTTCTGATATTTAGATTGTATTGATCAGACAGCAAATATATGCATGTTTGCGTTTGCACCATGTAATGGTTATGTCTCTGAAATGTACTTTTATGCCCTGTGTTTAAATTGATGTTATTTGGCAAAATATTTTATAAAGAGGTTATTAAATAAAGGTTAATAAAGTTATATGCAGCAGTATAAAGGCAAGAATTGCTAAATGCTTAATTGTGGGCAGTTATTGTTATAGAAATATGACTGATTTAATTTGTCGACTTAATTACAGTGCATTAGGGTTGAATTAAGAAAAGTGTCATATGATAGACAATCCTTGTTATTAGGATGATGAGAGCAGATTTGCGGTGCTTTGTTTTTTGGCTATTAGCAGCTTTATGATTATTAGATTTGTCAGGAGAGTGACATGCATTGTGAGCTGTGGGCCAGGTGTTGGATCTTTCTAGAACAAATTATTGAAGAATGGCAAAATACTGTTGACAACAAAATAAACTATGGAATCACTTTGCTTTATACCCGTGGTGTTTGTGTGATTCAGAATGGATAATTTGTAAGTATTGAGTGACTGCTGAATGAAAGGTGTTTTTGTGAGTGTTGAATTGGCTATAGGTAATTCTTATGTGGCAGGTTGTCAGTCATTGTCTGATGTTTTAATATTGTGATGGATCATAGTCCATCACAGAAAAGGAAAAAGGCTTAAAGCACCATGAGTAAATTCTCGAATCATAATGCATTCATCTTACGGAACACCTTAATATTCAAGACATTATCAGTACTTTTCATTAAAGTCAAACTGTTTCATTTCAAATTACAATCTCGCTAGAAATATACATACAATCTGACAGCTTGACTTTGTGTCACTAATGGATTTTTTTTGCTACTGGCTTGATAATGAACTCTTAAAGTTTTTGACTGCTCATGATTTACATACATTTTTGTATCTCCAGTTGCAGTTTGCAGTTGATGTCATTCTAACTAACTTGTTCTCTGGTGCACACCAATTGGAACAAACTCTGACCTCAAATGCACTCAGGTCCATCAAAAGCTGAAAAGGAGAAAAAGAGCATCATGTTCTTACTTGTGGATAAACCAACATTAAAAAAATGTAGTTTAAGAAATTGTTACAAAACTAAACCGAGGTGACAGCTAACAACACTGACTGCCACCATGCAGAGAAAGCATTTCAGTACATTTCTTCCTGAACACCCTAAAATTATAATTGCCTGGAAAAACAGCTACATGGCAGCTTGAGAGACATAGCCCCATTACAGATGTCATTTTCTGACCCATCACAAAGACCTGGCCAGAGGTGTTGTGGCCCATCATTTCCTGTTCTGCATTCAGGCAGTCCTATTAGAGCATTACTGCACACATCTGCATCACCTGCAGACCTGATCCCGGAACAGAATGGAGCCTCTATTTTGTATAATGCCCTCTTATTTAATCCCTCACCCAGACAGTTGAGCTCCATGGATGTTGGCAGAGGTCTTGTTCTGCTGCCCAGTTGCTTTGCTCCAGTTCTCCCCCAAACAAGGTTAGGCCCATGTTTACTGATCTTGTGAATGAGGGTTCTCCTTTATTTGCTTGGGTCCCTCCAATGTTTTGTCTACATTACAACTTTTTAAAGCTTTGATTCAACTTCATTATTCATTATGTAGCTGTTGTAGAAACATCTAATAAAGAATACCAGTCACAACAGCAATTGTTCTTCCCTCCACCATGTTTAAAGTTTATGGACCGCCTAGGAGGGGGCGATATGATCAAAATCTTATATCACGATATGAGTAATTTTATTTCACGATAACGATATATAGTGGGGAGAACAAGTATTTGATACACTGCCGATTTTGCTGGTTTTCCCACTTACAAAGCATGTAGAAGTAGAAGTCTGTAATTTTTATCATAGGTACTCTTCAACTGTGAGTGACGGAATCTAAAACAAAAATCCAGAAAATCACATTGTATGATTTTTAAGTAATTAATTAGCATTTTATTGCATGACATAAGTATTTGATACATCAGAAAAGCAGAACTTAATACTTAATACAGAACTTAAGGGAAGGAGGTTGTTGGCCAAGATCTCGCGATACATGGCCCCATCCATGGGCGTCGGAAGAAAAAAAAAAGTGGGTGGGTCCTCCCCCAGAAAAATGTTACTGGAGTAAATACCATGTAGCCTATTCTGGTGCCTTTTAATTAAACAAGTAAACTAAACTAAACTCCACTTCACTTCGGGCGGTTCTTTGCCTCCACGTCGTGCATTAAATGCACAGCTATCCGTGGATTATCCCCCTAATTCCATGGTCATTTGCCAGCAATGACAACTTAAAGCTGTTATTGATGTTTGCAACGCAATATTTGACTGGAAGGGTACAACGGGCGGTTACTTTCGTCAGTTGCGGCTCGTTATGAGAAATATAATGTAGCGATTCAGCGGAAATGGAGTTGAATTTATTAGGGAATTCCTCAAGTGGAATGGATTTGACTGACGGCGCTCTGAAAAGCGAACAGACAAATGCGCTGAATTAGAGACGGTAAAAGTGAGTGGGTAGCCTATAATATCATTGGTCTTAAAAAGTGGGTGGGTCTTGTCCCACCCATATACAATGGCTCCGACGCCCATGGCCCCATCCATCCTCTCCTCAATATGGTGCAGCTGTCCTGTCCCCTTTGCAGAAAAGCATCCCCAAAGAATGATGTTTCCTCCTCCATGCTTCACGGTTGGGATGGTGTTCTTGGGGTTGTACTCATCCTTCTTCTTCCTCCAAACACGGCGGGTGGAGTTTAGACCAAAAAGCTCTATTTTTGTCTCATCAGACCACATGACCTTCTCCCATTCCTCCTCTGGATCATCCAGATGGTCATTGGCAAACTTCAGACGGGCCTGGACATGCGCTGGCTTGAGCAGGGGGACCTTGCGTGCGCTGCAGGATTTTAATCCATGACGGCGTAGTGTGTTACTAATGGTTTTCTTTGAGACTGTGGTCCCAGCTCTCTTCAGGTCATTGACCAGGTCCTGCCGTGTAGTTCTGGGCTGATCCCTCACCTTCCTCATGATCATTGATGCCCCACGAGGTGAGATCTTGCATGGTGCCCCAGACCGAGGGAGATTGACCGTTATCTTGAACTTCTTCCATTTTCTAATAATTGCGCCAACAGTTGTTGCCTTCTCACCAAGCTGCTTGCCTATTGTCCTGTAGCCCATTCCAGCCTTGTGCAGGTCTAAAATTTTATCCCTGATGTCCTTACACAGCTCTCTGGTCTTGGCCATTGTGGAGAGGTTGGAGTCTGTTTGATTGAGTGTGTGGACAGGTGTCTTTTATACAGGTAACAAGTTCAAGCAGGTGCAGTTAATACAGGTTATGAGTGGAGAACAGGAGGGCTTCTTAAAGAAAAACTAACAGGTCTGTGAGAGCCGGAATTCTTACTGGTTGGTAGGTGATCAAATACTTATGTCATGAAATAAAATGCAAATTAATTGTTTAAAAATCATACAATGTGATTTTCTGGATTTTTGTTTTAGATTCCGTCTCTCACAGTTGAAGTGTACCTATGATAAAAATTACAGACTTGCTTTGTAAGTAGGAAAACCTGCAAAATCGGCAGTGTATCAAATACTTGTTCTCCCAACTGTGTATATATATATATATATATATATATATATATATATATAGTCATTTTTTATCATTTACATTTTTGTATATATAATATACACAATTTTGATACCATAGACATGTCATATATCTTGTCAGGCTTCCCAGAGCTGCCTCCCAGAGTCCCTAAATGTTTTCCCTGTCTATTTAGCCCTGCTGTCTGCAGCTTGTTGGATGTCACTAACATGTTGTGGTAGTTATGCCATCAGTGGCCTAAGAGAACTGCTATTTGCCCAGCTCTAATGGCCCTGTGCATTTAGTGGACCTCATCTCCAGAGTCATTTCCTTGCTTCAGAGGCAGTGGGCAGGGGTGGCTCACATATGCATGAGTGTATTTAAAAGTTTTGCGTGTTTATGTATTTATTCTGCACACTTGTGGACAGATCTGTTCAGACGAAGCTCCGGCATGTTTCAGTGGCTTTATGGATTCCTACGCGGGTGTTCCGTCAACCGGCAAACTATCCGATGTTAAATGGTTGGGTTTGCAAAAATAGACTTGAGCACACACTCTCAAGTATACAAGTGCATACAAGATATTTAAGAGCAGAAAGCGAGTGTTCAATTAGCAGTAAATAAAAAAATAAGAGCAAGTTTGTTTGTGTGTGTGTATATACATTATGTTTGTATTAGCCTTGACTCTTTTTCCTGTTTCAGAGCCTGAGAGCAACCAAGCATGGTGCATTTCATCAGCCTCTAATGGTGCACCATTGCTTTTTTCACATTAACAAATTATTAATTTACTTATAATAAATCACCACATAAATAAAGAACAAGAAAACTTTCACACTTCACTTGATGTATCACATTTCAGCGAAGGGTTTTAATGAGTTCCACCATTTCAGGGGGTAAAAAAAAAATAAAAAAATTGTTTGAATAGACTTTTTTAATTGAAAACCCATTTCCACAACATAAAACTGCAGGTTGGAGGACCAGCTGGTGGTGGGGCTGGGTCTGGCTCGCTTGGCAGCTCGCTGCCACTGAAATGGAGAATTATTGTAAAACAGAAGGGATGAAGAAGCACATGCCAGAGGGTGATCAGATCATGGCTCCCTTTTTTTGCCCGACTGCTTCAGAAGTCTCATTCAGCTCTGAAACTCTCAGAGCTAAAGCTCCATATGGCGAGCAGGACCTTTAGTGATCTGTCAGGCCACTTACCATCCACAGAGCAAGTTTCATATGTCCATTCTGCGGCCTTCGAGAGACTCTGGATCGCTGAACTGAGACAAAGAGCTGTTTGTTTTTAATAGTGGCGTAGACACTGATGTTTAATCAGCCCTTGGGGCTTAACAATTACACCAGCACTTGAATTAAGTTTAAATTAAGTTTTTAGATTACCTCAGTCATTTAATAGTGCAGTGTGAGTTGAGACTGAAAGGTGTCGGCAAAGCTGATATCAAACCTGAAGTTTCACTCGTGATCCAATTATGATACTGATGTGGGTCAATGAGATATAAGAGTATCCATGATAAAGAAAATTAAAAAAATCTAGTTCAAAACACGTTTAAGTTCTTAGAAATGTACTTTGTATTCATGTTGGTTTCATGTGATTTGCAAAACTTTAATACCATTTTTTTGAAAATTAAATAAAATAAAAATATCACGTGGTCTGACCATCAAATAAGTAATAACATATTTTCCTCACAACTTGAATCATCAGTGTGCAAGAAAAACTACAACTCAAGCACACAATCTTTATTTTCACAATCATTATTTTGCGAAATAATAGGATCAGTAAGATTAAAAATATATATTTCTTTTGTAAAGAAATGTATGCTTTTATTTAGCAAGGATATGTTAATTTGATCAAAAGCGACATTAAAGACATTTATAATGTTACAAAATATTTCTATTTGAAATAAATGCTGTTCTTTGAACTTTCTATTCACCAAAGAATCTTGAAAAAATGTATCACGGTTTCCACAAAAATGTTAGACTAATTGAATGAGTGTGTATGAGCCACTATATTTCAGTGATCACTCCTCATCACTAGGTCATGGAAAACACACCAATACAGAGGTATACGTCTCATACATCTCTTTTGGTGTAACTAGAATACCCTATAACATTTCCCATATTTTTAAATGCCCTGCAAATGTTTATGAGTGTGAAATATCTTTAATTTAACAGCATGAGGTTAATGCTCCGCAGTTTAATAGGTTCATAACACAGATGTCTTTTTCTTAAATTAATCTACAGTAGATCTTTGTGTGCACTGTGGCGTGCTGTGTGCGTTTGTGCTATGATGTGTTCAATCTGGAAATTGCTATACATATATTTCCATATATATAGTAGACAATGATGAGGTCAGCTATACGTTAAAAGACTCTAGTTCCAGGCCTTTTGTAGTCCCTTGTATTGGTCCTCAAAAAATGTATATTTTGATATGAGGCTTTTATGGCTTTTTTTCTTCAGACACATTGGGGAAAAGAGACTTTGACTTTGCTCAGCATGCACAGTAAATGTGAAAATGTGTGAATTGAGTGAGACAGTTGTAGACACTTTGCGCTTTGTGAGTTCAAACCACATTGTTCGTCTTTTTTTTTTGTCATTCAGTCGTTCGATCTACAGGCAATTTTAATATGGCATTTACCATGAATGTAGCTAAGGTGATAGATATGAACCCCTTGCCGGTAACTTTTGCTTAATGTGAGAGCCAGGCTGGGTAATGGAGAGAGTAAGTCATTTTTCAGCACGGTCAAGTACTGCATTTAAATAGCCATTTTCTCTTCTGTAATTTCCAAGGCATTAAAATGGCTGACTGCTTCATTACTTGAGTAGAATCTGATCACTTCAGTAGGTTGTATCTTACTGCTCTCCAGGGCAATCTTCCAAATAATGGCGCAGAGGCCTATCTTTCTTTTGTTCCTATCTATTTCTCACTCTCTCTCACTTTAGTAGTCTCATTCCTTTACCTCACTAGACAAATGTAATCATGACATTTAAATGAATGAAGTTGGCCAGTGTAAGTATTACAGTAATTGGTTGTAAGTGAATAAATCTGAGATGGATACCAGCACTAAGCCGGAGGAAGATACTGTAGGTGGATGGATGGATATGATATTCCATGTTCTGTCATGAAACTAGATGGCGCAGGCTGATGGGTCACAACCTGCTGACAATCACTTTGCTAACTACATGGTACAAGCTGATAGGTCCACTTTGCATTTGTAGCCAGTGAGCTTGTAGCTCAAAATTTAAATAGTCGGTCAGTGATTGCTGTAGCAGTTTGTAGTGCATTTTCAGAGTTCCTCTGAAACCCTCCACCTTCCCCAGCTCCACCTGTATAGATCTGCTATGGGTAATTTCATATGCGATTTGTGCAGGAGCAGTGAAGTCTGTAATGTTTTTTTCAGTGTAGCTTTGTGCGAGGAACGGACTGAAATTTAAGCTATTATTCACTGATGTTATGTTGCCCTCCATTTAGTCTGGGCCAATCTGTGTAGTAAGCTGGAGGTCTGATTGATTTCTGTCACACCAAATGGCATCTCCTTCCTTCCCAAAACTATATTTACACTATCCACTCTTTCCTTCAGTCATCTTTTTTTGCTCTCTCAAACACAGCTGCTCTCACGCTGGCCATTAGCATGCTGAGAGGGTCTCAGGCCTGATAAAAATGCTGATTTATAGACCGGGATGAACATTAATCCCTGATTGCTCTGTAAATTGAGTCTTATGAAATGAATTATGTCCCAGCTTTGTAAGGACGATAAAAGAGTCCCCTGACACTTCAGACGCAAATGTGTAATGTGCTCCTGACTACCTTTACATGTTCTCTTCATATTTACACATGTAAAAAAATATTAGGAAGATGAAAAGAAAATGGATGTGTATGCACCAAAGATTACCAGCTAGCAGAACACAGTCCGAGTTTGGTTCTACCTGGACCACAAATTAAAATAAATACATTTATTTATGCATTTTTTCCCCCCTTTCATATGAAGAAGCAGAGAATCGGAAGCTATGTATATGTAACATGTAGACTAACCCATGAAATCCAAGTTAAATAAAGAGTCTTTTGATAAACAATGTGAAATTAACACACACTTTGTAAACAACCAGTCAGAGCATGTAATGACGTAATGATTTTTCTGAAACAATTTGAAGACAAAAAAAAAAAAAATTGTTGTTGTTGTTGAAAAAGATGCACTGAATTGATCAAAAGTGACAGTAAAGACATTTATAATTTTACAAAAGATTTCTATTTCAAATAAGTTATGTTTCTCACAGTTTCCACATTAATATCAATAATAAGAAGATAATAATAAACATTGATAATAATAAGAAATGTTTCTTGAGCAGCAAATCAGCATATTAGAATGATTTCTGAGGGATCATGTGACGCTGAAGACTGGACTAATGATGCAGAAAATGTATCTTTGCCACCAATAAATTACATTTTAAAATATATTAAAATAGAAAACTGTTATTTTAAATTGTAATAATATTTCACAATATTACAGTTTTTACTTTATTTAGTATCAAATAAATCCAACCTTGGTGAGTATAAGCAACAGAATTACAATTACGATTGTACAATTATAAAGTTTGTATCACAAATGTTTGACATTGCATCTTTGTATCTGGAGGAATAGTCTTCAAATTTAGTCAAACATTTTCCACATATTGTTGTATGTTTTAGGGGCAGTGATTTAATAGCATTTTTTAAACTCTTATTGAGCTGAAGCCAAATGAGCTGGAAGTGCCTGCTGTTTTCCTCAAGCCGTGGTGTCATCCACTTAGTCTTAGAGTATGACTGTGCTTCTATGAGAGTTCAGCGTTTTGAGAAGAAACTCGCTGCTCATGAGCACTTTAATGAGACATCATGAGCCTGCACGCATACTTTTGGATTTTAAGCTGTCAGAAGATAAAAAACTGAATTAAGTATTGTTAATGTATTTTACTCCAGAGATCCTTCAATCCTCTGTTTGGAGAAAAGCAATTAAATGTATCAAAGCCAAACGTCACAAAAGATTGTCAAATGTTACATTTAATGTCACAAAAGAATAACTATTAATTAACACCATTCATCATTTTCACATTTTTAGAACTCAACATAATTAAAAAAGTTAATTAGTTAAGTATAGGTATTTATTTCATGAATCAAGTCTGCAAATGATCAAGACGTGCCATTTCAATTAGCTCAATTTAGAATGAGAGTGTGAAATGCAATGTTTTCTTCTAAGTATATCAAGAGCAGGGCTCTGTTACTATTTTGATTTCAACATGTTTATATTTCATTTTCCAGAAGGACTGATAAAAAACAGATGTTGCTTATAGCTAAAAACATCACGGTCAGTGAACAGACAATCTCTCATTTATTAGATCCTGTATGCAGTTAAATAAGTTTTTTATTTTTTTTTATTTCTTTATCCTATTTGATTTTAAATGGCCATATATATATAAGTCCCCCTGTGGTGAAAATCAAGCTTTTAATGTTGTTTATATGTCTATGTGGTTGTTACGACCCTTCACTGTTTTTAAAAGTCTAGGAAATTAGAAAGGGAACATTAAGCCACCCCTCTGCACCATTACCATTAAAACACTGGGAAAGTGAATAAGACCATTGAGAAACAGCAGAACATGTGAACAAATGTATTATATGCAATGACCGGCCAAAAATATATGTAAATATATATATATATATATATATATATATATATATAAGAACAAAGAAAAACCAATTTAAGCAAATAATAATTATTTACAATCAAAACGAAAGAAACCACACAAAAAAAACCCCAGCAAATGATATTGTACCAGACCTGGGAAGGAAAATGGGAAAATCGGACAGTGCCAACACAAAGAAAAGAATATAACAAAAATAATCTTTCTAACCCATTTCAACTAACCTATCTAATACAAAAGAAAAATGTAGAAAGAAAAGTCTTCGACGTCCGAGACATCGTATACTTCCCTACTCTACTTATCAAAACTAAGTGTGCACGATGTACGTCACGTGACATAACTTACCTATCCCCTTTTCCTCTATCCAGCCCAAACACAGTGTTACCGCTCTCAAATATTCAATAATAAAGGAAATAGTAGGGATGGCTGACGCGAAACTGATGTTCCGAAGCTTTTCGAGATCCCGAAGCGCAGATGTTTTGAAACACTGATCCGAAGCGTGATTCAAAACATCCATGTCACGTGACTACAGCTAAATGAAGCTTCGGAGTGTTTCACAAGTGTTTCGACAGGTGGCATGGTCCGCCCGAATCAGCGTTTGATTGACAGGGTCGGGAACAGACCACACAATCGCACATCTGTATAAAAGTGAAGTCAACACATCTTGACCTCGTGGGTTTTTGTGAGAGGAGTTTGATTTTGAGATAGCGGATTTTTGGTGATATAGTGACATTTATAGTGCGATTTGTTTAGTTATATTTAGGCTTACATTTAAATTTACATATTGACTGATAGAGACAGACAGAGTATACATATAGTGACACATTAATAGATGCAGCATAGATAGAAATATATATAGACAGATAGATTAATAGATAGATACATATATAGATACATAGATAGATGGATAGATAGATAAATAAAAATGGAGGCTCCACAGAAGAGATGCCGTACATCTGTGGTGTGGGAGCATTTCCATTTGGAAACCCCAAATAAAGTGAGATGTATGTATTGTGATCGGCAGCTAGCCTACTGCAACAATACATCATCCATGATGCGCCATTTGAGGAGCACTCATCCTGCCATTTTGCAGGGTGCAGAGGATGGTAGCATTCAACCTTTACCTAGGTACTGACACTGCTGGGCCATCTAAGCAAGGTATGCATTGTTTGAAATATAATTATTTGTATGTCCTTGCTAAAAAATATCTTTGCATGCCAGCAACAAGTGTCTCTTTGAGAGGATTTTTTTCAAAGGCTGGATAAATTATCTGTAAAAAAAGAAGTAGGCTAAGTCCTTCCACAGCAGAGAAATTAATATTTTTGAATAAAAATCTGTAAAAAAGTGAGACATTGTGGCTTGATTTCTTTTATTAATATTCATTTTTCATGACCAAAATAACATTATGCACATTGAGGAGCCTACAGGTTACAAGCTTCACATATTAGAAAAATACAATAATAAAAAAACACATTTTTTAATGGCTCGTTGTCAAGGTTGTTTCAGAGCAACACCTGCAAGTGACCACTAGGTGTCACCGTTGAGACGGGTGTCGGATTATTTCGAAACCTCGACACAATATGGCACATTTGCTTCAACTGTTTCATTGTTTCACGAAGCCTCGATCTGCCCACCACTAGGAAATAGGATGGCAAAGTAATTTGAATTCACATGACAATCAAAGCACACTAACAAAGCTTGATCAAATCCAACAAAAACAAAACAAGCATAACAGAAAATTCTAAGCGCACAATCACAGGTCAAGTTCACACACAAAGGGCCGCTTCCTCTTGTGCTTTTGCGTGTCCTTTTATAGTTTCCAGGGCTTCCGGAAACAATATGATTGGATTTCGTCGTCTGACGTCAACACGCTAAAACACGCTAAAGAAAGTAAAAACGGAAAACGGCAGAAAACAATACGGAGGAAAGAAAAACTACAAAGAACACCCAAGCCATACATCTAGATGTCACAAAATAACGTAACAGTGGTTTTTTTTTAATATGCTTTAAGACAAACCGTGTGCAAATTCATAAGTGAACACCATTGCTGAGTATTTTCTCCTTAAAACTGCAGTGACCTAGCCTGGCAAGCCAGACCTACATCAAGATGTTAGGTCTGGCAACTCTCCATAGACACAGCTCAATCCGAGGGGCGGGATAAACGGCTGTCTTTCAAATTCCCTCTGCACGCAATAGGACAGCGCTTCAACCAACCAAAGCGTTTTCCCAACAGCGGAGCTAACGTTAGTTGATAGATTCAACTTTTGAATCTGGCCGGCAAAACTATGAACACATCTTCCTTTTTTAAGAAAGACTTAAGTGCCGTTCTTTGCTGTTTTCTCAGAGAAAAACTTAACTCCAAGTCCTCCAGAGTCGCGGCCAAAGCTGATTCGAAAGACTGTTCTCCAGCAGCAGCTCTTCTTTGTTTTCAAGTAGCAGGGAACCATCGCAACTCTGTCGTCATTATGTTAAGCCCGCCCCGCCTACTCTATACACAATGTGATTGGCCTGACCCAATTTAGGTTTTTCCAGCTCGAAAGTCAATAGAGAGTTGCTAGACTACCCTGGCTGCAAAATACATTTTGCTGCCGCTAGGGTGCGTCTAGATTTCTAGGCTAGCAGTGACCCAAAGACAGTCTCAAAAACGCGGTTTGATAGAACTGCGTATACTGAATGAGGCAGTGGTGTAGAGTTACATTCAAGCTATTTTAAGACATGAATTTTTTTTTTCTCAAGGACAAAAACGTTTAAATATGTCATTTTGGTGATCAAAGATGAGTTTAAGGGATACAATTATTGACTACAGGGGGACTTCACTTTTTTTCTGTATGAAACAAGAAACAGAGATTTTTCTTTTAAATGTATTTTATAGGATTCATGTAGTCTTTGCAAGAAGTAGGCGGTATGACTCATTGTCACTACACTGTTTTTATAGCGAAACTAACTGTCAGTTTTATCTGCATCACTACATGTCTAAGGTGCTTTTGTAGCTTTTCTTTTTGAACTGGATCAAGAGAATAGGTTGAATGTTGTGGCAGCGAGATCCTACATTGGTTCAACACTTGTTGCTATGGTTATGGGACTTCTTGAAGGTTTCAACACTTCCTACAAATAACCCCATGGAAATGGTAGAAGTGAGATGAAAATGCTGAAATTCTGTATCAAAACTGCTGTTAAACTCATCACATATTTCAAACGCACATTGTAGCTCAAGGACATGCTTTCCTTTGATTTCCTTTTCGGATTACTCAGTAGATTGATGAGCTGTTTGATGAGCCGGCTGTTTGTGTGTATTTGTGCTATGAGTCATTTTTGTCCTTTGGGTAAAAGCGAGGGATGCCACAGACAGTAATAAGTAGAGATAGATGAAATGTGCTAACAATACGTGTAACTAGCAGCAGTGTAAAAAACTTGATCTAGTACTTATTTGATTTACTTGTTTGATTGTACTAACAGAATTGATTTCAAGATCCTCTTATTCATTTTTATATTCGTTCATGGTGCTGCTTATTCTGACTTTATTTTCTTTAGTCTGCCATATGTGAAGGTTTAGGCAGATTGCCAGTCTGTGCATGGTGGGGATTTTTTATTTTATTGATTCTTTCAAGTAATACATTGATTTAATGATTTACTCATAAAATCATTCAACCGATTTGTTCAACAACTTTGATTTAGTTGAGTGACCGTCTTTATGGGTCATTGAATCATTTACTCTGAAAATCATTCAAAAACACAGACTCATTCAGGAACGAAACAAGATAATGTCTTCATGAGTGAGAATGAAACTCTTTTTACTGAATGATCCATTCAGAATGATTCACTCAATTGATTTGTTCAAAACACCAATTAATTAGTGACAAAACAAGTGACATTTCTTTATGAGTGCGTGCGTGACTGGATTTTCTCAGTTGAAACATTTACTCAGATAATTTGTTCAAAACGGCAATTTATTCATGCAAAAAGAAGTGACCGTCTTTATAAGTGAGTCACTAAGTCATTCACTCAATTCATTTGTTCAAAACACCAATTCATTTAGGACCCCCCCCCCCCCCCCCCCCCACACACAACTCTTTATTCTTCTTTTAGATCATTCTGAGCTATTTTTGTTGGAATAGCAAAAATAGACAAAGTAACTGGCAATATTTTGTCTAAGGTATTAACTTCTTACTCGGTATTAACTTCTTACTCAGTATTCACTTCTTGTTATACTGTTGTTAAACTTATTTTATAATGTTGTATAAAAGCTACAAATCCCTCAGCAGAATCACTTTGTTAACAGTTCTAATGCTGTATAAATAAAATATTATTTAATTACTAATCTTCTAGTGTGACCTAAATATCTATCCCTGCTTTTCATAAAAATTATTACACTGTAAAAAAATTCTAACCTCTCCAAGTCAAAATTTTCTAGTGACTGGTCACATACAATTTTTTTTAATTGGCCCAAGTGTAATTCTTGTTGCAATAGTCTGTTAACATTGGCTCAATGAGAAATAATACGTCAGACTAATTGAAAAATTTAGATGTAACCAGTCACTAGACATTTTTGACTTGGGATGTTTTTTTTGTTTTTTTTTACAGTGTAGTTGAATGAGAAAAGAGCAGGGAATGTGTGATTTCTTCCCACAGTGAGATTTACACTGGCTCCACTCTCTGACAAAACCTCCTCTAACCCACGTTTTATTCCTAATAGCGTACAATATTTCTGACATCCTTGTGAACAATCTATAGTGTTTATTCGATTGAAGACCTAATTGGAGTGAAAAGTGCCATGGCCTGGGCCGTGGATTAGCCGGGCTTTTTGTCCAGTGCCAAGTTTGGACCTCATCCAGTCAATCATCTGTTACTGAACGTGAGGATAGTGCCGAGAGCTGGACTCATGCCAGTGGCTTTTTACTTAGGGACTCCATCAATATCAGGCCTGGCAGATAGCACTTTTCCTGCAGCTCTAATTCACTCTCACCCTTTGCTGCAGAACAAGCCTGACCTGTTTAATCAGGGGAAGCCTGGTCAGCGTGTATATCTGCATCTGCTAATGCCTGCCTCCTCACAAAAGTGCTGTTTGTAGAGGGAGTATTGACCTTCTGTCTTTCTCTGCCCACTGCTTGTTGGAAGACTTGTCCGTTCAGCTGGGGTCTGGCAAGTGTGTGGTCCGAGTGCAGTCCCATAAGAAAGACAAATCACAATGAAATCTCTTTTGCTCATGCTAGATGGTAATGAGATGAAATAGAGCACAGTTGGAGACAAGTTTGCTGCTTTTCATTTTTTTTTTTTCTGAATTAAATGTAGTCTTGCACTTGTCTCCTCTTGTTCAGGAGGTTTCAAACTGGAGTTTCAAAGAGGTTCTTGTATTTGTTTACTTTGTACTTAATGTACTTTAAGGGCTGTTAAAGTTAACATTTAACAATTGAATATGTTTATTTTTTGTCACAGTTATTTTATTTTATTTGAGCATTATAAAATAAATTGCCATAGTTTTAACAGTGAGAAACACATTTGCATAATACTTCACAAAGAAATCTGCTTTGTGAAGCAAATAGAAAAGTGTAAATGGAACGTTCACACCCAATTGAATAGCGATCCGATTAATAAAGACACATGAAGTGCCTTCGTAAGAGTTTGTTAATGTCTTCTAATGGACTAAATTATTCCCATTCAAGTCAGTGTGTAGGTGTTGCTGATGTGAGAAAACGTCTCGGTTACGTATGTAACCCTCGTTCCCTGAGTAGGGAACGGAGACGTTACGTCGGATGACGACGAATGGGGTTTCGCTTAGAAAGCCTATCACCTTCGAGAATATAAAACGAGCCAATGGCAATGAAATGATTCCTATGATACCCTGGGGGTATTTAAGGAAGTACGCTGGCAACATGCAGATAAGTCTTCGCTGAGGGGCCGAGACTGAACTCAGGCGTTCCCAGCGGTACAGCTGAAGTGGCAGGGAGACGTAACGTCTCCGTTCCCTACTCAGGGAACGAGGGTTACATACGTAACCGAGACGTTCCCTTTCGTGGTCACTCCGAGTTACGTCGGATGACGACGAATGGGGTCCCCAGTCTAATCACGCCACCTCGGCTGTCTTCCAGTGCCCTGCGTAAGTCTGAGCTCCCTGCCGTGAGACTAGCACGGACGAAGGAGTCCTACTTAACACAGGAATACCAAGGTACACTGGGAAGCATATCTCAGAGGAAATATGCAATTATGCCCAGCCCGAAGGGGGGGACTTGAAATACACATATGACCCAGAGGGGCTGCATATGGAGTATCACTGGGGTGTCCAGCCGCAGGTGGAATATTTCAACCCCAGGGGTGGCAAGGTGGCTTGCCGAGGGAAGACACATGCTCAGAGAGGCTTACAGTGGAAATACACATGTGGGGGTCGCCCAGAGGGAGAACCATGCACATGGAGGCACCTATTAGGACATCTGAGGAAAATATCGCACGTATCCCGTCCGTGGAGAGGAATGGCGAGCAAGCGAAGACACCTGAGCAGAATCTAGTACCGGCTAGTTGAAGCGAGTACATGAGAAGAAACTGGTTCCACTCAGAGATTATAGAATCTCGCGAATGTGTTAGGTGTCGCCCAGCAGTGCAGCTCTACAGATGTCTGTTAGTGAGGCGCCATGCGCTAGAGCCCAAGAGGATGCCACACTCCGAGTGGAGTGGGCCGTCACACCAAGGGGGCATGGTCGACCTTGCTGCTAGTATGCCAAAGCAATGGCGTCCACTATCCAGTGGGACAACCTTTGCTTGGAGAGAGCCTTTCCCTTCAGCTTCCCACCATAACAGACAAAGAGCTGGTCTGAGGTCCTGAAACACCGCGTTCTGTCTACGTAAGCACGGAGGGCGCGTACTGGACAGAGCAGTGCCAAGGCTGGGTCTGCCTCCTCCAATGGCAGCGCTTGCAGGTTCTCTACCTGGTCGCGAAAGGGTGTGGTAGGAACCTTGGGCACATATCCAGGCCGGGGTCTCAGTATCACGTGAGAGTTAGCCGGCCCGAATTCCAGGCACGCTTCGTCAACCGAAAACGCCTGCAGGTCCCCTACCCTCTTGATGGAGGCCAATGCAACCAGGAGCGCTGTCTTAATTGACAGGAACTTAAGCTCCACTGATTGCAGAGGCTCAAAGGGAGCACTCTGCAGGGCAGTTAAAACCACTGAGAGTTCCCAAGAGGGTACGAGGGGAGGACGAGGAGGATTCAGTCTTCTCGCTCCCCTCAGGAACCTGATGACCAGGTTGTGCTTTCCTAGAGACTTACCATCGACTGCGTCGTGATGTGTGGCAATGGCGGCAACATACACTTTCAGGGTGGAGGGAGACAGCCTTCGCTCCAACCCTTCTTGCAGGAAGGAAAGCACGACACTGATCGGGCATTTCATGGGTTCTTGATGTTTAGAAGAACACCAGTTGACGAAGAGGTTCCACTTCAACGCATAGGCATGTCTCGTAGACGATGCTCTAGCGGAAGTGATGGTAGCCACCACCGCTGGTGGTAGGGTACTCAAACCTGCCTCGTCCCGTCCAGGAGCCACACGTGGAGGTTCCAAAGATCGGGACGAGGGTGCCAGAGGGTGCCCCGTCCCTGAGAAAGCAGGTCATTCCTCAGGGGAATTGGCCAGGGAGGTGCTGTCGCGAGGAGTACTAGTTCTGAGAACCAGGTCCGGTTGTGTCAATACGGGGCAACCAAAATGACCTGCTCCTCGTCCTCCCTGATCTTGCGCAAAGTCTGCGCAAGAAGGCTCACTGGGGGAAACGCATACTTGTGTAGGCCCCGCGGCCAGCTGTGCGCCAGTGCATCCGTGCTGAGCGTGCCTTCGGTCAGGGAATAATACAGGTCACAGTGGGACGAGTCGTGGGAGGTCTACCTGTGCGTCCCCGAACTGATCCCAAATCAGCTGGACCGACTGGGGATGGAGTCTCCATTCTCCAGCGAGAGGCCGAAGCCGAGACAGCTCGTCGGCCGCCTGGTTCAGATCTCCCGGGATATAAATGGCTCGAAGCGACCTCAGATGCTTCTGACTCCATATGAGGAGGTGGCGAGCGAGTTGCGACATACGGCGGGAGCGTAGACCACCTTGATGGTTGATGTACGCTACTGTTGCGGTATTGTCTGATCGGACTAGTACGTGTTGACCCTTGAGCAACGGTAGCGGTGCAGTGTGAGACGTACAGCCAGCAACTCGAGGCAATTGACATGCCAAAGGCGCTGGGGTCCTGTCCAGGAGCCCGCAGCAGCATGTCCATTGCACATGGCACCCTAGCCCATGGTGGAGGCATCTGTTGATACAACAACATGCCGGGAAACTCGTTTTAAAGGCACTCCGGCCCGTAGAAAACTGAGGTTCGACCACGGGGTGAAGGTCTGACGGCAGGCCGGAGTCACTGGAACTCGGGGCGTGTCGTGATGCCAGGCCCACCTCGGGACTCGATCGCGAAGCCAAAGCTGAAGTGGTCTCATATGAAGCAATCAGATAGGCGTTACTGCGGCTGCGGATGTCATATGCCCCAGGAGCCTCTGAAATAGTTTCTCGTAAGCTAAGCGCACATGGCGACCGAGTCGATCTCCATACCGAGAAAAGAGATCCTCTGCACGGGGCAGAGTTTGCTCTTCTCCCAGTTGACCCGAAGGCCCAGACGAGCTAGGTGCCGGAGCACTAGGTCCCTGTGTTCGCAAACCTGGTCTCGAGAGTGAGCTAGGATAAGCCAGTCGTCGAGATAGTTCAGGATGCGAACCCCGTGTTCCCGGAGGGGAACAAGGGCTGCCTCGACAACTTTCGTGAAGACGCGAGGAGACAGGGCTAGCCCGAATGGGAGAACCGCGTACTGGTATGCCCGCCCCTCGAAAGCAAACCGAAGAAATGGTCTGTGTCGAGGTAAAATGGAGACATGGAAGTAGGCGTCCTTCAGGTCGATCGCTGCAAACCAATCCTCCGGCCGCACGCACTGGAGGATGCGCTTGGTCGTGAGCATCTTGAACGGCAGCCTGTGAAGGGAGCGGTTCAAGACGCGCAAGTCAAGGATTGGCCGTAACCCACCGGATTTCTTCGGTACAATGAAGTAGGGGCTGTAGAAGCCGGACTTCATTTCGGCTGGAGGGACAGTCTCAATCGCACCCTTCGCCAGTAGGGTGGTGACCTCCACTCTCATGACAGGGGCATTGCCACCAACCATAGTGAAGCGGACTCCCCTGAAGCGGGGAGGAGACCGCGCAAACTGAATTCCGTAGCCGAGCCTGATGGTTCTCGCGACCCAGCGGGACAGTCTGGGAAGCTCTAGCCAGGCTTCCAGAAACTGCGCCAGCGGGGTCATTCGAACCACAGATGTACCGTCGGTGGTGCAGCGAGGCGGAATGACCGGCCCAGGCGAGGGTGGCATAGCGGCCCTGTGCGGGGGCACGGTCATTAGCCGCGTCCTGCCAGAGGAGGCCAGGGGAGGACCAGCGTCCCACGGGGGCGTGCTCTGGCAGGGGTCTGGCGACCGTAGAGGGACCAACGGTCTCAGTTTGGACACTCGCGGGTACCAGCGCGGGTGAGGGGGGTGTGTATCATGGACGAGTCGGCGGTTTGTTCCACACCGTCACCCTCAGGTCACCCTGGCCACCAGCCGAAGTACAGCCTCTCGGGGAGACTGTAGATCGGGGTGTGGATGAGGGGACTCTCACTCGAATGAGTTCATTGAGTCTCGACCGTAGCGCGGAGATGGTCATGTTCCCACAGTGAGAACATGAGTCATCCACAAGCTCTGCATTAGCGTGATCAATGCCCAAACACACAAAGCAGCGATTGTGCCCATCAGAGTTAGAAACATTGCAACCGCAACCAGAAGTGCACGGGCGAGGCATCTCGAACACCGGAGAGATGAAGATATAGATGAGAGAAGAGTAACTCAGGATTTGGCTTTTGGAGTGAAGAAATAGCTCTCGGCTCCGAAGCGAAAACATATCTGCATGTTGCCAGCGTACTTCCTTATATACCCCCAGGGTGAGGCAGAGTTACGCTATGCAAATTACGCACACACATATGGCATTTCATTGCCATTGGCTCGTTTTATATACTCGAAGGTGATAGGCTTTCTAAGCGAAACCCCATTCGTCGTCATCCGACGTAACTCGGAGTGACCACGAAAGGGAACAGATGTACTACTCATTATACTTAAGAGGAAAGCAGCTCCATTTATAGTTTGTTGTCTTTATAGAAATCTGAAGATGAGTGCTGAAATGCTAATATTGTTTACTGCAAGTTATGTTCTCTTTCCCCGTCAGCGTAAAAAAAAAATTGCCAGCCACCGCCAGCGTTTTTGATCATTAAAAATAAAAAATAAAAAATAAATGTTTGTATGAATATCTGAACATGCAATATATCAAAAGAAAGAACAGACCTCTGCTTTAAAAACTTAAAATTTTAAATTGATCCATGCATTATTTTTTTATTAACACTTGAATATGGGTAAGTTTCATAAAAAAGGCAATATTTTGTAGCAAAAAGCTGAGAAAATCATGATTTTGTCAAAGACTAAGTCTGGATCAGATTCAGAACGATGATCAAAATCACAGATGGAGTAAATTTTGTTTATCAACAGCCCTAATGCTTGGACAGTCATATAGGTCGTCCTGGGTCAGACATTTCATTTTTGATATGCATATACTGTATTTCATATGCAGTTTTGATATGCTTTCAGTTTAATGTTGGTGAAACTTTATGGCTATTTATTTCATTAATTTTAGGGTCATATAAATAACATTTTCTGAAACTTCACACTTCACCACTTTCACTTTCCAAGTAAATGTATAATACTATAATTAATCATGTGAGGATATTTCACCGTATGCTCAGATATTACTAGATTCATATTAGCCAAGACGTCCTTGTAATGCCCTCAAACACATTCCCTCTGCCTGAAAATATACAGTTGCCTCTGGCAGACATTCTGCCAAACTAAATGTGTGGTTACTGCGCTTTCCTGAGCACAGCTGCTCCCCATTTCATTAGTGTACTGAGGCAAGTCTTTTTCCTCTTTGATTAAAACTAAGAGCATGTTGGCCTTGGTGTCTAGTATGCTCCGTGCTTCCCAAAACAAATCGCCGACTGCAGGAACCAGCAGAGCACGGAATTGGCCTCATCTCCTCCTCCTCTCCTATCCGAGGCCCACAAAACCCCACCTTCCTTATCTGCCTCGTGTCTCCTTATAGGCTGCCTCGGCCTGGGGATTTGTTCAGGGTTATTTTTACCATTAGAGGCTCCATTACAAACATGAAAAGGTCAAAAAGCACATGTGCACATGTAATTTGGGGCCTGACCATTGTTAGCACGGCGGAGAAGAGAGAGCCGCCAGCAGCCTCCCTCGTTTGTCCGGGGAGTGTGAGCTTTTAATTATTTAGCCTGAACCTATTTGATCGATGCCGAATAACCGCACTTCTGTACCTCCTGTGGCACAATACCAGCATCCCGGTTCCGTGCTTAAATATTTATGAGGAAAGAGTGTAAGGAGTTTGGAGGATGGTTGAAAGGGTGGAAATTGAAAGAGGATTCCTCAAGGATTTCTTTTTTTCTCTCTCTTTGACTCTAATGAATTTTTGATTATCAGAAATATGTAGACATTTCCATAGAAATGAAGTGGATGAAAACGGCCGATGATTGTTTTTTAGATCAATGGAATGCCGGGTATCAAATACAGAAATTCTAGAGACGGTTGGGTAATAGTCAAGAATAGCTTTTATTGCACAATTTATTGTGCTCACATGCTCTTAATCCACATCTCTCGTTACTCTATAATCACTTATCATGCCCTTTATACTGCACTCCATTTTGCCCTTTAGAAGCTCAGGATTCTCTGCCATTCTCGTATAAAGCTCTATCTAAATAATTGATCCCGATTCCATCCATCAATGTCTTGTCTTAGGGTTGCGTCAATATTAAAGGTCTCTCTGCTAATCCTCCACTTCTTTCTGTGCTTCCAAATGGTTTTTAGACCTGTGTGAAGCTCTTGTTTACATTTCCACATGGGAAGTTGGTGATGCCTTCTAATTTTTTTTACCAACCATTGAATTATAAGTGTACTGTAATTATAAATTTTACGCTATATGGTCAAAAGAATGTGGATATCCGGACATAACACCTATATTTATTGTTGGGCATTTAATTTATTTTCATTCCATCAGTGTTGTTATTGTTACCTACAAAACTATTAAAAATTATTTTCGTGAAATTAAATAGTTAAAAACTAAAACATAAAACTCTTGGAGACACGAATTGAAAAATCTAATTTTCCTTGATCTTTTGACTTGTAAGAGATCATTGTACTATAAAAACATCCTGTAAGTTTCAGAACTCAAATCTTCCTTGTTAGTCCAAAAACAGCTTTTATTGAATCCAAGCTCAGAAAACGACTCGTTATGAATTTTGTCACATTATGACGTAATAGTCAAATTTCCTCACTTAAACCTCTGTCAGGTCGAGCCCCCGAGTCCTGATGTGATCCAGCCACTGGCTTATCGGGCTCTGGCTTGTCAGGCCATTCCCGAAGTGTCAGATTGGGTGATGAATATCATAATGAACGATTACACGCTTCAATTCGCCCGCAGCTCCGCGCTTTCGTGCTATAACTTACACTTCGGTAGGGAGCACTATGGCTCATGTCCTCCGCTCCGAAGTATCGAGTCTGCTAGCAAAAGGGGCTATCGAGATAATTCCCACATCACAAAGCGAGTCGGGCTTCTACAGCCGTTTCTTTCTCGTTCCGAAGAAAGACGGCGGCCTGAGACCCATTTTAGATCTCAGACACCTGAACAGGGCCCTCATGGTACGGCCATTCAGGATGCTTACGACCAGACACATCCTGGCGCAGATCCGCCCAGGAGACTGGTTCTTCTCAGTAGATCTAAAAGACGCTTACTTGCACATCCAAGTGAATCCTCATCACAGGCCATTCTTGAGATTCGCCTTCGAGGGGCAGACATATCAATACACAGTCCTACCATTTGGACTGGCTCTAGCGCCTCGTACATTCACGAAGTGCATGGATACGGCTCTCTCCCACCTGAGACAGCAGGGAATGTGTATCATGAACTACCTCGACAACTGGCTCATACTGACTCAGTCAGAGGCGGAGTCCCATACTCACAGAGCCTAGCTCCTCTGCCATCTAGAGCGCCTTGGGCTCAGGGTAAACTTTGCCAAGAGTGTGATGTCCCCCAGCCAACGGATCACGTTCCTGGGAACAGTTCTCGACTCCGTTCATATGAGAGCATGGCCCACGCCGGGCCGGGCTCTATCAATCCAGCGGCTCGCCGCGTCGTTCAAAGTGGGCTCCTGTGTACCCCTCAGAATGTTTCAAAGGGTTTTAGGACTTATGGCTTCGGCATCTTCAGTACTCCAACTAGGTCTACTGCGTATGCGCCCCCTTCAGCTGTGGCTAATGCCTCAAGTTCCAGCCCATGCGTGGCGTTCGGGCCTCGTAAATACCAGTGCTGTACCAGAGCTCTGGGCCCCTGGAAGGACACCAGCTGGTACCAGCAGGGTGTGAGCATGGGTTTGGTTTCAGAGAGGAGGGTTATCTCAACAGACGCTTCCAACCTCAGTTGGGGAGCCCTGTAACTCTGGGAACCCCAGAGTTTCTCCATGCTCTGGTCGAGCTCGGAGAAACGCCTACACATCAACTGCCTCAAGATGAGAGCAGTTTTTCTAGCCCTAAAAACCTTCCTCCCATATCTGGCGGGACACCATGTCTCGGTCTGTACGGACAACATGACGGTGGTGTCCTACATAAATTGCCAGGGTGGCCTCAGGTCTCGCAACCTGTTCACCATAGCCAAACAGCTACTGTTATGGGCTCACGCCAACCTGCGCTCACTCAGGGCAGCTCATGTGCCGGGCACGAGGAACATAGGAGCAGACATGCTATCTCGGGGGAACGTTCCCCCAGAGGAATGGTCTCTCCACCCCTGAACGGTTCTCTTGTTGTGGGAAGTCTTCGGCGAGGCAGAGGTAGACCTCTTCGCCTCAGAAGACAACTGTCATTGCCCAATCTTCTTTTCAAAGAGCAGGGATGCGCTGGCCCACGAGTCGATCCCACTCCACGATCAAAGTGTATGTAGCAGCTATTGCAGCTTTTCACTTACCGGTGGCTGGCTCTTACTTGGGTAAAAGCGACCTCATCGTTTGCTTCCTTAAAGGAGCCAGGATACTTAACCCGCCTCGGCCACCTTCGGTGCTGGCCTGGGACCTTTCCCTGGTTCTACGGGCTCTTAAGGGACCTCCCTTCGAGCCACTTCAGTCGGCTGATCTGAAATCCCTCTCTCTTAAAACCGCTCTGCTGTTAGCACTAGCGTCAGTTAAAATAGTTGGGGACTTACAAGCACTCTCCAAGAGCGCTTCCTGTCTTGAGTTCAGACCACATGACAAAGTCGTCCTTAAACCAAGACACGGATATGTACCAAAGGTGCTCTCAACTCTGTTCAGAGCCCAGGTTATTTCCCTATCAGCTCTTCCCGTATCAGAAGAAGATAGTGATGCCCTCACGCTCTGCCCCGTCAGAGCCCTGAGAATAAATCTGGAGCGTTCTGCCTCTTTCAGACAGTCTGAACAGCTCTTTATCTGTTTTGGGGGCCGCACCAAAGGGCTGCCGGTCACGAAACTCACAATGTCAGGATGGATAGTGGATGCCATCTCTCTGGCCTACACCTCTCCGTGCCCCATAGGTGTAAGAGCTCACTCCACAAGAGGTATGGCTTCCTCTTGGGCATGGTCCAGTAGAGTCCCCATTGTAGACATTTGTGCGGCGGCCGGGCTGGTCCGCTCCGTCCACATTTGCAAGATTCTATAACCTTCTCTCCATTTATGGCTCTTTCGACCCAGACCTATGTATGACCCAGGCCCCCCCTGCGGTGGGCTCCGTACTCTCTATGTGTGGTGTATATCATTCTAAGGCCCGACATTCTGGTCTATGATGATTCAGACTACTCTGTTATTAGTCTCGGGTCTCCCCGGACACCTTCAGAGTAGTCACCGGCGAATAGCACAGCGTTTTAAAATGGGTTCCCATAGCGTTTGCAACGCAGTACGAGAGAACCATTCTTGTAAGGGAACGTACTTGGTTACTTACGTAACCTCGGTTCCCTTAGAGATAAGGGAACGAGTACTGCGTTGCCTGCCGTGCTATTTTGCTTATATCAGGTGCTTCGCTTCAGTCGATTTAAACCTGTCATATGGCAAGTTTTCTTTGAATTTATACCCTTTAGCCACACCTATTTTGGCACGAGGCGGGCAAGGTGCCAAGCGCTCCGACTGGACCGCTCGCCTCTGCTGACTCGCCATAGGTTCGTGCAGCTGCCGCAGCACAGCCAATCAGCTCGCTCAGACGAGCTATGATGCTCTTGCTGTGCAGCTGCAATGCGTTTTAAAATAAAGGCTTCAATATTCTCGAGAAAAGGAGTTTCCCATAGCGTTTGCAACGCAGTACTCGTTCCCTTATCTCTAAGGGAATCGAGGTTACGTAAGTAACCAAGTACGTTACATGGCATCGTGGATTCTATAAAATATCAACAGATAATAAATCCAAAACTGACGGCTTCTGCTAGAAATCTTATAATGGGCCGTGGTTGGATCTTCCATCTGGACAACGATCTAAAACAAACTCAAAATCAATATCAACTCAAAAATGTGTTACGGAGCACAAAATGAAGCTTCTGCCATGACCGTCCCAGTTCCCTGACCTGATGAGTGGAGTGAACTGAAGAGGAGAAGCACCAACATGGATCTGGGAATCTGAAGGATCTGGAGAGATTCTGTATGAAGGAATGGTCTCTGATCTCTCATCAGGTGTTCTCCAAACTCATTAGGCATTATAGAAGAAAACTCAGTGCTGTTATCTTGGCAAAAAGTATTTAATAAAAGGGTGCCAATAATTGTGGCCAACGTGTTTTGGAGAAAAACATTTATTACATAATGTGATTTCCCCCCCCACTTTAAATAATTTTACTTCAATGAAAGGTTAGATTTTTGCAAAAAATTTTAATGAAAGATCAAAAGGATAAATAATGCAGATTTATTTTTTACAGCCATTTTTGATCATATTTACCAGGGGTGCCATAATTCATTCTGACCACAACTTTAGTTTATAAAAAAAAAATTCTTACAAAAACCCGAATGCTTCGCTTTAGAAGGCATTTATTAACCCACTGGAGTCGAATGGATTACTTTTATGATGGATGAATGTGCTTTTTGGAGCTTCAGAAACTTTGGTACTTTTCAATTCTATCTAACTAAAGATAAGAGATGTGGATCACATAGGAGGTGTATTTGGACGACTGTAGCTATAACTGCGTTTCCAAGATGGTCGCATGATGACCTGACCAGCCTTGAAAGGGACTATAAAGCACGTCGCACTCCAGCCCAGTAGGTGGTGGAAATGTACCTTTTACATTAGTGCAGAAAAAGCAGGTGAACATTTGTATTGTTTTCACCAAACTGGATATTTATTTTCATTTTGTGTTCCGCAGAAGAAAGAAAGTCAAACAGGTCATAAATAATGACAATTTTCATTTTTGATCACTGTTGCTTTAAGATTGATCTTCTTTGGATTTAAGGAGACTAACCAAACTTGTTTATTACATTTGGGTGGCTGTGTACTCCAATGGCTGTGTATTTTTAATATTTCTCTGTTAACATAAGTGTAAAAATTGTTTAAAAAGTAATTTCACTGGTTGGAACAATTGTAGTTGTTGTTATTTGTTGACACATTTCACTATGTAAATAAAATTTAAATAATGTTGAAAAGGCAGTGATTAGCATAATACATTTTTAAGTGGTGAATTGGTTGCTGACTGTCTGAAACCCCTTTTTTCAATCAATCAAGCAAATTTGGAGCTGTTGTTGGTGGCAAAACAATGTTTCAGCGGAACGGTTATTAACATTTTAATGAAGTTTTTGCTCAGTGGGTTTTCATTAGATGACTCTGCTTGACTTCTTTTGTTGGGGTTGCTGACAGACGATATTTAATGGAAGTGCTCTACCTGCTGAGTCCAACATCAAATGCACCTGCCTGATAGTACCAGCTTCACAGATTCGCTTTATTTCCATGTTCATTTGGTCATTGTACTGAGACCGACATTGCGATAATGATAAAGTGGACAGGTCATTTTCTCTCACTGCCTCTCTACTGCTTTGCAATTGGTCGAAGTGTGGAAAGTCTCAGACGCTTTTATCTCTGAGCACTTTTATAGGACAGACAAATCTGATTACTGTCAGCCCTGCTCTTCAGATGCTGGCAGAGTCCATTAGAATAGACTGAGAGTAAGAGAGGGAGGAGGTAAAAACATATTAGGTGTTTTTGTCAATAGCAGTCATGATGTAAAGGTCACAGTAACAATATTTACCAGTATACATTGCATCTGTCTGTTCGTTATTAGCACATGTTATTCTTTTACTTTCATTGTCATTCTGTTCAGCATGATCTGTTTCCTAGCAATTAGCACAAATGCTCAAATACATGGTGCGTGTGTCAGAGATTTGAATTTGAGTCTATTCAAAGGCATTATTACATTTCATTACCCTGGGTTTCTCCATGCTGCCTTGCGCGCAGCGCGATTTTATTCACGCTGCTAGGCAGCCTGGATTCCATGGACCAGATTTTCGCCTCAGCGAGGGGACCAATCACAGAACGGGGAGGGAGCAGCAAGACGATGACGACGTCTATGCGACTTTCACCCCTAATAACGCTAACCTCTCGGATAAACTCTGTGTTTTTTTCGATAAAAACATGTCTGTATAGAGTGTCCATATATACCTTCTACCCTCATGTTTGTCTTGCACAAACGGCAATAGTCGCTGAACGCCATCGTGTACATAAATCTCTGACCCATCGTCTTCTTCCTCGTCGAATTTATGTCGCTCTACATACGTCACCTGGTATAATTGAAATGATTGGCTATGAGCTACGTACAGGCGCATTTGATAGACACTTGTAGCGCCCAATAAACGGCTCTGGGCATTCGTAAACCACGCCTCAAATACAAGAAAATGAACATGTGGTTCCCAGACCACGTCTCAATGAGACAAGGTCTGACGTTAGCCAGGCTAACATTTCATAGTCATATTTCATAATATTCAGTGCAGATTATGCAAAGAAATTTACTCCCACTTAAAGTTTTTCAATGAGACCAGTGTAATATTCTTAAAATTATTACCGAAATCTTACCGTTACTATCACTCGGCAAAGCATCTGGCACCCTTTCCACAGCCATTTTGGAAAAAATGCTTAAAGGGGAACTTGGCAACTATTTCATCTTAATAAAACCGTTTAGAAATCATTTGGATGGTTAAATAACCTGTTCTGGTGAAAATGGTGACGGAAAACCAACCTTGCAACATGGGGACTAACGTCCCGGTAAGTTGGAAATGAGTAGCGAGAACGAGCGAGAAACATGAACTGCTTTACGGCAATTTGACATTAAACACAATAATGTTCTATGATACTGTGTATGATGTATCACCCATCTCGGTAGACATAGCTCCACACGATAGAGTTGGCCGGCTCTGAAAATAACAAATGCACATGAGCAGCGGTAGAAAGGGGGAGGAGGGTGCCACAAGTGAGTTTTTTTTACGACAGTGTTGTGAAATATACGCCCCACAGCTGTAGGGGGAACTTTTTGATAAAACATGCAACAACAAAAGTGAAAATCAGCGAAGAAATGGCTAGAGTTCCCAAGTTCCCCTTTAATGTAGGTTTGTGTGTGTTTGTATAAATCAATAAATACACACACACACACACACACACACACACACACACACACACACACACACACTCTCTCTCTCTCTCTCTCTCTCTCTCTCTCTCTCTCTCTCTCATGCACACACACACACACATCACACACACATTGATACAGACCTGGATGCTTTAAAATGCTTTTTTTTCATGTGCATCACTTCATCACAGGCTGTTGTAAATGGTATATGATATGATGCAACCTTTATAAAATACATGATGAAGAGATCATTCACCCAAAAATGAAATTGCCATAATTTACTCACCCTCATGTTACTCCAAAAACTAAAAATCTTAATCTTAATAGACTAATAAAAAGACTAATCAATCTGGGGGAGAGTGCTTAATATTGAATTATTGAGTAATAACATGCTTGCATTGTAACTGTTGATGCAGGAAGTGGACACACGTGTGTTAGGGGCATTACATGTGATCCACAGGAATATGAGTGTATGTAATTGTGTGACAGTCTGCTTCACAGATCTTCACAATCCATATTGCTGAGCACATCAAGAACATTCCTTGAACAACATATTTCGTTTGAGCTTGTAAAATGCTTCTTCCTGTACAGAACTAGCTGGTTAGTTGCTAAATTGTGCGCGGCAACTGAGCACCTCCTGTTCACTTACGTGGTTCATTTCAGCCGCTCTGTTCATGCATCTGCTCACCTGTAACCAGTTCAGTGGCTGAGTAATGCTGCGCCCAGTGACTTGAGCTGTGTTTGATATGCCCATATGTTTTTAGCATCTAGTACAGGAATGCACATTGACTCTCTGGGACAGATGCCATGTTGGAGTTTCTCTACAGTATGTCTCATAGAGTGCTTACTGCTTACTGCATAGTGAAACAACCCCATTTCAATACAATAGAGTGATTCTCTGAAAAGTCACCCACATGGTGGTACATGTTTGCCAGTAAAACTCACATTTACCACCTCCTCCAGCCATCTGCTGAAAGAGATCACGCATGAACTGTGACATCGACGACAAATCCATTGTAAAAATGTCACACAAATGCGGGCCAGAAACAGTAAAACCTCACAGGAAGTTTATCAGCTTGAATTGCAGGATCTTTTGTGACTTTGACCCTTCTGATGTCTTCTGTAGCCATTCGCTTTTTTTTGCTCTAACATCCCCAAACGCGAACAGTATTGAAATAGCTGTACTCTTCTGTAATTAGCTCTTTTGTCATTTCCTGACCTCAACTTCCCCTCTCAGCCATTCTGAATCTTTCTCAAAACAGGAAGGGGAGCTTCCTTTTCATCTCTCAGTGGCGCGTCGGCAAATTGGCGCTAATTGTTTTGAGATAATTAGGACTCCTGGAAGAGGTATGGACGGCCTTGACTAAAATGATGGGTCAGGAAAAAAGACGTGCGTTTAAGAAAAGCAGCGTGTGTGCTACAGTATGTGCCGTTCATCTCATACAACGAAACTAGAAGCCCCTCTGATTTTATTTTCTCCAGAAAATTGCAAAAAACAACAACACCTCAAACCACAGCAATGTCCTAAACACTCGTTTGAAGAAACCCAAGTTTATTGTGTTGTAATATTGTTATATTGTGTTATTGTGGGTGGAATGATACACTCATGTCACGATTCAATACAATTCACTGAACTCATGATACGATACGATACTATCGCGATACTTTAGGCCAAAATGTTTAGATGCAAAATGCTTAGGCCAGAGTTTTTATTTTTATTATTATTATTATTATTATTATTAATACTTCTAAGACATATAGTATAAATGTAACAAAAATGTACAGTAGATTAAAATGCTAAATTTAGTATTACATCAGGGTTGGACTTGAATAAGCTTGGACTTGGTCCAAGCCCCTCCCCCTTTTGTCTCAAAATGTATTGTGCCCCTCTCTGATAATTGTAAATTTATAATAATAATTATTAGTATACATATTATAATAAATAACAATACACTTATACACCATTGCCACTAACAATAATAATACAAAAAAAATATTATGAAAAAAGTTTATTTGGCAGAAGCATTTGGCGTAGGTGAAGTGGTAGGCGGAGTTTCCTTTGCAGCGCTAGCGCTACAGCAGTTCGCCACGAGTCTTCAAACTACAGGAGCAGCCAGCAGGTAATATTAAGCTAATACGGAAAGGTTAAATTTATCCTACCATGCTACCGTAAATGTTGCGGCAGCATGCAATTATGCTTAACTATAATAAATGTATAACTTGATGTCAGCCTTCTGAGTTTGACAATGTCATTCGTTCTTATCCAAGGCCATATCAAGTGTTATTAGCTTGGGGAAATACATCTAGTGAAAGGAAATTTTAAGTTCATGCCCAACTCTAAATTGTAAGGAATTTATATCTTTGGTTTCATAGTAACACTTTAAAATAAGGCTCATTTGTTTATTATTCATATTAACTAACATGAACTAATGAGCAACACGTGTGTTACTGTATTTGTTAATCTTAGTTAATAATAATACAATTGTTAATTGTTTGTTCATGTAATGTCATAGTCAGTGCATTAACTAATGTTAACAAATACTACTTTTGATTTTAATAATGTTTAAGTAAATGCTGAAATTAATATTAACTAAGATTAATAAATGCTGTAGTAGTGCAGTTCATTATTAGTTCATGTTAACAAATTTAACTAATGAAACCTTATTGTAAAGTGTTACTGATTTCATGACAGCTAACACTTTCATGAATACATACATAAAATTTACAACATCAACAAAACTAAACATGAATTGCTCATAATTACCTTCTTGATTCTCAGTTTTGTTTGGTAAAGTAAGTAATATTTAGTAATATTATCATCATTTCCCTATTTTTGTTTGATGTGTTGTGCATTCTAATTGTATCAACTCTTTTCATTGGTAATGAAGAGAGGCTCTCTGACCTACTGCTGCTCTCTATCGAGCAAGATATTCCAATTAATTCTGAGGAAGTCATTAAAATATTAAAAAACACAACAGACAGACGGGTACTGGTAATTTATTTAATAAATAAATGTTTAAAAAAAATGGTGCCCTTTTTGCCCCTGAGGAGGTCTGTGCACGCCACTGATTCACAGCGTCATCAAGCCACGCCTTCGTTATTGCTTTGAATAAGCGACCTCTAGTGGCCAAACTTACATATTGTGCCTTTAATATAGTACTGCCACTGAAACTCTGTAAACGTAAAAAAAAAAAAAATCATGCATGCCAATGTTTCTTGCAATACAGGAGGCTACAGTTTCACAAATTCTAGGACCGCATTTCTAGCATCTTTTCAAATTGGTTAAGGATGGGATATTCTAATACAAGATAGAATAATCTCAAGTACAGATGAACTAACAAATGGGCAGTTTAAACAAATCACTTAACCCAAGGATGCTCCAAAGGGACTGTCCTACAATTGGTATATTCTGAGGTTGCTGTTCTTTTAGGCAATTTTCAATTCAAGCTTCATTTACATAGACATTCAAGAATCAGAGAAAGCGTCTCTCAGTGGGAAACGTTAACAACCCCAGTGACTCAATTCCCTGCTGAGTTAATGGCCTTGTGACTAAATCACAACATCTAGAATGCTTGATATTATTACAAGCAGTGGCTGGGACAGACTCTCGTGGCCTTGGCAGTGACCAATGGGCATCTTCTCACATTGAAGAACTGACAAGCACATTGTGCTGCTCAGATCTGATCCAAACTTTTTCCTCCGCACAAATCACATATTCTGATTGCATAACCAATATTTTTTTTTACTGCTATTCTCCTACACTTAAATGACTAATAAAATAAGAAAGTGGAGGCAGAGCAGTCTGTGTTTTAGGCTGAGCAGTAAGTGTGTTTATTGAATATAAATGTTTTTCTTGCTGAAGCGGCGCATGACTTATAATGGCCCCAAAGGGACGAATACACATCCAAATCCTAATTCAGTCTATTACAATAGTTGTGTTTTTTTTTTGTTTTTTTTTGCGTGGTGCCCCTGTTCTTATCTTCACATTGATTTGCTGCCAAATTGGGCCGTTGCAATACGTGAGGGATTTTGGAGAGACCTCCCAATGAAAAGGGTGAGATTTCAGTGAAAAACAGTTGGTAGGTGTGACATCTCTACAACAATCTGTAGTTGTTCGAGACAGCTTTAGTGGGATGCCGCCTTTAGTTGCTTGGATGAAAAGTAACTGATAAATGCTAATTAACCAAAACAGTTCCCGCATATAAATCTGTTAATTTAGTGGCAAACAACCACATTTTTCGTGTTTTGCAGAGGCAGTAATTGGGTCTAATTCTACACAAGCAAATCTCTGTGATCTGCTGTACCTTCTGTGGTGATTTGGTGATAGTTGCTACTTAGAAGAACTAAAGAGACTTAACTTATGCATGCACAACCAAACATTTTGATTCACCTGCTTATTCTTTATTATTGCTGTTTTTGACATTTTAGAAAAATAAAGTCTACAAAATTATGAATTGATGCAATCAAAGTATGGAAATTATATACTAACCAAAAATGTTAGAACAATCAAAGTACTTTATTATTTAATAAATACTCTCATATTTATTTTATGGTGGACTAAAAGTGTCATTTAAAATTAAAAGGGTGAAATCAATTATTAATGTAAAAATAAAATAGAAAATAAATTACATTTTAAATTGACAAATAAATAAACAGTTTGTAAGAGTACAATTAATATATTAAACATTTTGTACATTTATTTGTATTTATTTTCAATTTTCTAAAGCATAAACAATTTGTTTTTCTTTATTCTGTCTTAATATTTATTTATATATATATTTATTTATTTAAGTTGAAAGGTTTATGCATTTGTTTACATTTGCCTTTTTTATTTAATACATTAATTACTTTAATGGGCCTCATTCATGAAACATGAGCAGAACACATTTTTGTGTAAATCATTCGTAAAGACGTTCTGACGTATTTATATTTTTTAAATGTTAGTTGCTCCTACCACGCATAAATGGTGCGTAAAATATTAAAACGTTCTTTGTTCTTTTAGGCAAACTTGATGCATTTTGGTAACACTATACCATAATAATATTTCACAAATTCATTTGCCCTGTTTTTTCTTTTTCCATGAGAATTGAAAACTGTTCAACTTTGGGTAAAACGTATGGTACGAACGATTTGCCTTCCTGTTAAAATGTAGGGAACCACTCGTTATACATAAATCACATAACATAAATCATACATAAATCGCGCTCAATCCACTCCGCATGTTTTGCTTATCAGCTTGCGCACAGCAGCTATTTGTTCAATATTCTGTTAATTAGATACATTTACTCCATAGACATCCTTTTCTGATATATCCATTCTGCTCAATGTTTGCTCTGTTGTCAGTGTTTCTTTGTCTGGACGCAAACACTACACGCACTTTGTGGTATCGGTTTTTGGTATCAGAGTATGGTATCATTTTTAATGATTATAAGTACATGCGCGCAGTGTCGGTATATCGGTGCATCCCTATACTTTGAAAAATTGTCTTAAACTGAATAAATGTCTCTTTTGATGAATTGAATTTGCCCTAAAGTATTTATTTCTTAAAAAAAATTATAAAAAAAACATAACCCAAACTATTGTGTTAGTCAAAAAAGTCCAAATGTTTAATTGGGCTGGCTTTCAGTGGACTTTACCAGGACACGGTGTGCTCTGACTCACTTTGTCCATGTTTTTATAATGGTCAAATAATTCCCCCAAAATACAACTGCGCCGACTGAAAAAGTGAGAGGAACATTAAGGGAAAAGGAGAGCGAGAAAGCTCTGTCCATTCTCATTTTTGAAAAGCTGGAGTGAAAAATACACTTCCATGTTGTGAATAGAGCAAATAATGAGATTGTGCAAGGGAAAGAGATGCGCACAGAGTGTGTGTTGAAGCACCATGTCGTGTCTGCATTCTAATTTTATGGCATTTGGGAGTACAGAGTACAGGCCTCTCTGGCCACTTGTGCTGCCCGCCTGCCATGGAATATAATGTGTTTTGAGAGCAGCCCTATTATCCAGGCTTGGGAAGAAGGAGGCTGAAGTGGCCAGTGGAGCAGCCCTTAGACAGTACTGGAGGTCTATTTGTGTGTGTGTGAGCCACTTCTCAGCGCTGCCTCAGTCTGTATTAGAGTCGCTCCTCGTAACAGCCACTCATGCTGCGGTCGAGTGAGAGCCAACCAGTGAGAGAACACCTCCGAAGAGCATCTCGATTTCTCCTGATCTCTGTCTCTTCCTTTAATTCCGCATTTATTGAAACATAGTGTTAAAACTATTACAACGTACAAGTGTATGTGAGGTTTCGTCACGCTGCTCAGACGTTAGTATTGGCCCTGCTGACACGGGACTGAAGTGTTATTTGTTATTCACAGGAGAGCTAAATGCCGGGTTATGCTGGATGAGATAATAGAGGGCCGTGATGAGTGACAGAGAGAGGCAAACTGAGGTATTCAGCCCACTTTTTGGTAATTTTGTGAAAAATAGCTGTTATTCACTGAAATGTTTCTCCCAAAGTTATTGTATTTTAAGCAGACAGATTTAGCACGTTCAGGAGGTCTATAATACCTGGAGAAATACCATCCGCCTGCTGTCACCTGAGCCATTAATGTGCTTTTATCATAGCTATTCTATAATAAAATAAAATAGTAATTATTCATATTTGTATGATTTAATATTAGTGATTCACGTTTTTATTATATTTATTTTTTAATGTGATAAAATATCAACAAATTATATTATTTCAATATTATACTTATTATACACATATATACTATAATATATATTATACTATTGTAATATATACTTCAATATTAATGGATACAATTTTTATTATAGCCATTCTATAATATAAATAAATATGAACTATACATATTTTTATCTATTCTATACTATGATTTAAATAGTGATTCATGTTATTATTAAAATGATTCTATAATGTAATTAATATTAGCTAATTATATTTATATTCTAAAATATACTTAAATATGAATTAATCATAATATAGAATAGCTATAATAAAATAATTACATATTAGATAATAATATTTTATTATCTATTCTATATTATAATACAATTTTAGTGATTCATATTTTTATTAAACATTATGGATCTATTAATAAAATTTGGTACTTGCAAAATTGATTTTCTTTATTCTATTTTATTATTCTATAATATAAAAAAATTGTTATTTACATTTATATTATAGCTATTCTATAATATAATTAAATATAAACTTTTCATATTTGTATCATTTCTATATTATGATTTAATATTAGTGATTCATGTTTTTATTATATTTATTCTATAATGAAATTAAATATAAGCAAATTCTATTTGTATTCTCAAATATACTTAAATATGATTCATTCTAATATAGCTATAATATTTTTTTTTTAAATATTAGCTATTCATATTTCTATATATTCTATATTATAATTTAATTTTAGTGATTAATTTTTTATTAAACAAGATGAATCTATTAATATAGTTCAGTATTTGAAAAATATATATAATATCCTGAAATGTTAAATTACAAATTTATCATAGCTATTTTATATCGTAACTAAATATTAGCTATAAAGTATTCATAACTTCTATTTTTATTTCGTCACTATAAATACAGCTACTTATAGCTGTAATAGAATAGAATGGAGTAGAATGTCCATCAATGGGAAAAGATGCTTTGTGGTAGCAGAATAGCACAGTAACACAGTTAACACAGCCAGCAGGGGCTTATCGGACAGAGGGAATGTTTTTCTAAGTAATAAATAATCAGCACAGAGCAAGAAGGAAAGAGAGTGTGAAGGAGATTGCTGAGAAACAAAGTGTACGTGGTAATTATTAGATCATCTATTAAACACAAGCTAAGCTGTTCTCCACTTGTTAAGCCCTTTTGCACGTCTCTTAGCATCTCCAGAGCTGTTTCTTTCTTTCTTTTTCACACAAAACCCATCCACAAGAGATGCTAGTAAAAATAAATGGAGAAAACCCCACCGTCCCTCTCCTGATCTATCCCAGCCCAGGAGACAGAGTGCACAACAGCCCCAGGGCTTTAGGTTCAGCAAAATGGTTCTGTGCTCGCTTTAGGGTGCATTGCGCTCCGGCTACATGCTCTGTACCGCGGTACTTTACCTTCAAAGACTTCAGAACCGCACAAAAGAGCTCAACATCGCCTCCGGTGCCCGCAGAGTGGGAGGAGATTTTGACATAGAGTTTGCCATGTTGAAAATAGACACTGTTCTTCTCTTGGAAAGTTCTTCAGAGATTGTGATTCCAGAAGAGGAAGAGCAGCACAATGTATTGCCTTCTCAGCTCTGGCTAATATCAGTTCCTACATTTTTGAATTTTTTTGCTGAAATGACAATTTTCATTAGAGAATAATCTGCATCTTCTACCCCATCTCAGATCCTGTAACCCTGGATGCTCAAATATAGTTCTTTTTTTTTTGCATTTATGAAATGGTTTTGTGTCAAATTGGATATGTGTGTCAATACAGTATATACAGTTTTATGATACATCATACAGTGTTTCCAACGGTTTTAAAACCCTTTTCTATAATGCAGCACATCTCTTTAAATACAATTTACAGCTTTTGGCAGCTTTTAAGAGTGAACGGTGAATCAAAATGAATGAGAGAGGACCATGAAAAAAAATAGCCATCATTTATTCAATACCCTTACTTCATTCCAAACCCATATCATTTTATATATTTTGTGGAACCAAAAAGTAGAAGTTTTGCTGAATGTTCATGCTGCTCTTTTTTTATACAATGAATGGGGACAAAGGAGTTATTCACTTCCAGTTATTTTACCTGTAAAAAACAGCCCGGTATGTTGCTTTAACAGTCCGTTATGCCGCTTTTTAAAATGTATTATCATAAACACACTGGTTTGTAGTGCAAGTAGTTTTCCTTTTCACTGCACTTTTTTGTTCTTCTAGTTATTTATAGCTATTAATGCATCAGAAGTCTCGCATAAAATAGCGTACTTCTGTGTTGCAAAATAAAGTGGATACTTAAAATAAGGTGGAAATAAAAATGTACCATGAAAGGATGAAAGTAAATATGCACAGGTTTCAAAACACATGAAGGTGAGTAAAATGAGAGGATTTCCATTTTTAGTTGAACTCTCCCTCTATCTTTAAATTGAACCCATCAGGCACTTTTCTTCCTCATCACGCCACCAACCTCTCACACTGTTATAAATCTCTCCACTCTCTCCACCAGCTTCTCCTGCTATAATTATCATTCCCTTCCCCGCCGCTTGATCTAAGCATTTCTAATTGAACAGTCACAGTTAACAGTTGGTCACCCTGTTCCAGGCGCAAGCACCAGTCAGTCTCAGCGTGACGTTCACTGTGGCCTTTTGTATCTAGACTGATTAAGAGGCTTCTCTCTGCCCAAGATGGTTTTTGGCAGATTATCTTTAATGGAGTAGCCCAATAAGGCCTGCCTTTCTGTGCCACTGAGATTCCCAAATGGATAGGGAGGTTGTATCAATTATTGACGCGTATGGATCGCTGTTGAAGCGGTGTCTGTATGCAACGTCTCCAATGCTGCAAAATTGACCTGCATGTCCTTTAAAAATGTTATAAAGCACTGTAGTTGCACTGTGAACGTGTTTATCTGAAAACTGTAATGGTTGACCTCGATCAAGTCATACTTTGACTATTGAGTGTTACATGATAGTCATTTTGCTTGCTGTGTAGGGTACAACGGGGCTTTTCACTACTCCCATAGTGTATGATTGTAGAAAAAATATATATGTTAGTATTGAACATTGGTGGAGCAACAGATTTTGTGTGAAAATAAATAATATTTTTTAGTTACATTTTTATGAAAATCTTATAAATGTATGAGGTGGCAAGGTGGGTCTTTTACCCTCCACACAGGTAAAAGGCTCACCAGCATGGGGCAAAAGGCACACAGTATACAAATACTTTAGCTAAAAGAATATGTTTTTAATAATGTCTAAGTTAATACTTGTTCAAAACAATCACTTGTTATTACAAGTTATTAAATATCACAGTTAATTTGAGCACTTGACTTTGACAGCGTGATTGAGCTCTTCCTCAACTCACTGTTTGATTAGAACTTACTAATAGAAACTCAATGTTTTCTCTTAGCAAATTAATTGAGATGGTCGCTTAAAGGATTTGTGGGCTTTTCTAATCATAATATTATTTTTAAATGTGAGTTTTGATTCTGTAATGTGTGAATACTAAACTACAGACCTTATCTCTGAATCAATGGATAAAATCAAAAATGAAAAACAAAAGATCACGTTAAATTATTTGTGCTTTACCTAATTAAAATTCATAATCGCAAGTGTCATGTTTTTCTGTGTGTAAATGAGGCAGAAAATGAGGAGCCTAAATATATACAGATGACGAGCTAAAAGACCAATAGAAGGAATGATCAAATGAATATCCATCGCGCCATGGTGTGGAAAATGTGGACGAGGAGCAGGGGAAGGGCTGGAAAACAGACATGAAACCAGGGGGAATGGATGGTGAACTTGACCAGGGAGGAGTAGACGTGGTAGTAACCAGGAGGTTTTGTATAGGAGACGGCAGGATGACACCCAGAAACCCACCAAGGTAGCGCCCCATGGCAAAAGCCATGGTGGTTCAAAGTTCAACGCCACCCTGGGGACAAACAACGGAAACGATGCCGAGGGGGAAGGAGTCCTGGGTGCAGACGGAGGGTTGATGGATCTGTGCGACACCGTGCGATGGAGCTGCCACAACGACCCCCGGGGTGGAACCGGAGGGCTGCGGCGGAACCGGTGTGACTGAGGACTGATGCTGAGCCTGAGGGAGGGCGGAGCCAGTCTGAGACGAACGTTGAAGTGAAAATATTGGCCTTGCTGTACAGTTTTTTAGTAGAGTAATGTGTCCTAAAAGACCTGGTGGTTGTAGTATCTCTTTCATTGCCTTTGTTTTTCCCATATGTAACATTTGAAGTGGTATTTTTCATGACTAAATGATGTCCTAAACAACAGGCTTTCTGCCAGAGATTCAATGTTTTGATTGGATCCTCCGGTGGCTCCCATGCCTGGCTAACTCAGCACACCAACACAGATGTAGAGTGGGAGGGTGTGATAGTCTCTCTGTCTCTACCTGATAATAAGACATCATGAGGATACGTCTGTCTCGAGCTGAAGATAGCACATTCTGTTTGGGAGGCTTGATATATTGTTGTGATGTTTTGGATTTGCATTTCTCGGGCAATGTGACATAAATGGTTGATCTGCTTACAGAGTTTTCACAGGTTATCGGCTTGATCTACAGCTGATAGTGAGGCATTCCGTATATCTGTAGCTTGGGAATTTACTAATAGAGAAGCAACTGTTGGTTTTAACAGGTACAGATAGACATATTTTCCATTTTGCATTTGTGCATCACTCTATAGAAGCTTTTCAAAAGTGCAATTTTTAAGGAAAATCATGGAATCATCATGTTGCCATGTTGTCTTGAATCATAACACTCACCGCGCTCTCCCAGCTAATTAGGTGCTAAGACCTATATATCAATTCAAAAAGGCAAAAAAGGTCTGCGCTCTAAAAATATCAAATATCTTTATCTCCTGTCTACAATATAATATTTTTTAGAGTGCAGACTATATGCAATATTTTTTTTTGCATTTTTGCCATGTTGTCTTGGCAATGTAAACATTTTTGGGAAAATTGCTGCTATCAAAATGCTTTAGAATGATAATGCAGAGGATATATAAATTTAAGTGAATAATTACAGTACACTCTAAAAAGTTTAACTATGATTTAAAAAATTTTTTTTGGTGAAACATTACATTACTTAGTTACCTTTTATGGAAAGTAATGTGTACTTTTTCTAACCTGGGCTGGGCTTGCTTGTTAGTTTTTAACAACAAAGAACAAAAAAACAAAAGAAATGTATTATTTTTTGCAAATGTAAAGGCTCTTTCACACCTAAAGTGAAATGAAAAAGCCTCAGGCTGAAGGAAATTTAACACTTGTTCAACACAAAAAATGTAAACAGAGGATGTTTATCTGAAGTCATTTTTGCTTATTTGTATGGTTGAATTGGATCATTGAAGGTCAGCAGCAAATAAATTGGTTAATAAAGTCAGATTATATTTGAGTAAATATATTTGAGTTTTGCACAATATTCTGAAGGTGCATTTCACTGTTTTTATTTTCAGGAACACTGAATTTAACACTGAACTTTTTTTGTGCAAGTGTACTGAGTAAATGCTCACATTTAGTCTAGAACTACAGTAACCATCATGTTTAAACAGCGCACACAACACCTCTATACTTCTGATTTCTCTCAACATGGGGAGGTGTCAGTTAATAAATGGGAAAACAAAGTAACTTGCTTAACTTATTTGAAAAATTAACTCAGATATTTTGTTGTAAATTGAAAAGTAATGTAAAGTAAAAATGTACTTTTCTAGTTACTTGGAAAAAGTAATCTGATTACATGACTTGTATTACTTGTAATGCGTTACTCCCAGCACGGATCGTAAATACGAGTTTCCTAAATAAAAATTGGACGTGAACATGAAGTCTTATTTACAACTCAGGGATCATTTTGATGAAGTTCCAGAGTTGGACGGGCAATAAACTTTAAACACGGCGGAGGAAAGAATGATTGCTGCTGTGACTGGCAGTCTTTATTAGTCTTTTCCACAACAGCTACATCGCCTTGTCTTGTCATTAAAGTAATGCGTATTTACATATATGAATGATCATTTGAAGCATATTTCATGTTGTATACACCGCCAAAATAGACTGAAATTCCAGAATTATCTATATCTAGATAAAGCTGTGAATGTTTATATTGTTTTCAATGAATGGGACGCTAAATATCATATTGGCTTTAATAATAATTTTCCCAATAAATAGGCAAGAATGAACCATGTGGCAAGAATAAACCATGATTGTTGTTTCCGACAACAAAGCAATTGAATGCCACAAGCTTGTAATCACAACTTCAAAAAGTAGGACATTTCCGATAGCAAGTGAAGGCAGCATAAGTGCACATTGCAAAGCCAATTGTGATGATTTGTTGTAGTTGTTTTTTTGTTTGTTTTTTCCCCCCCTAAAATAAATCTAAACCCACAACACACATTTCCTCTGTGTCTTCTTCTGTAGGTAATTGACATAATTGTTCGTCAGCTTCTGCAGTGATGGATTTGAAGGACAGACAGCAGCGCTCTCTGACACAGGGTCCGTGCCGAAAGGATGTGCACTACGCTACATGCTCTCTGGACAATGAGAACTGCCATGTAGTGTCACAGAAATCATACAGTTCCAGCAAGAGGGTGAAGGCCTACCAGCAGGACGGACGCTTGCGCTATGGAGGATGTGTTGCGGAGTTGGTGCACCAGCAGACAGAAGAGTATGTCAGACAAGGTAAGATTGTTACTGTAATTAATATATTAATGAAAGAAATCATAATGGTAAATAATATGGCAGCTATACTACAGGTACATCTACATTTCGACCAAATTTTGCAAGCAAATACAATGTCTGTTGTCTATTTTCAGTAGTGTAGAGATGTACAGTATAAAGCACCGGTCACACAGAAGTCACTTTTAAACCAAAAAGCTTTCTGTTGGTCAACCAACTTGACCTGTTGTGAAATGTGTGAAGGGAAATCTTTTGCCCTCATGCGAAATTCCCGATAGCATGGATTCCTATTAAAATTACTGGATTTCAATTTGAATTAATTTTATTTGTTTTATGTTTTTGTTTGTCTTTTCACTTTCATCCAATATAACAAATACAGGTTTAAAGCAAATAGAGGACTATGTAGTATGTGCAATTCTTAAGTGCATGTTGGATACAGCAGTCTTTAGGTCAGAGTTTTCTCATTAGTTGAGGCTTTAACACAAATGCCATCATGGATGAATGTTATCCATTTTAAACCACATAATCCCCTTGTAATAAAATCAGAGAAGATTTTTTTCTGTGGTAAGTTTTAATTTGCAGCTATTGAAACTTTTGATCTGTGTGCACAGAAGTATGCTAAAGTTTCAAGACAAATATTTGTTGAAAGCTATTGTTCCTTTCATGCAAGTGACACTGACCTGGTAAATACAAACCGGACTGGAGCAGAGTGATTCTGAAAAAAGGGGGGAAAACTCACTAAATATACAAATTTAAGATAAATTAACGTGCTAAATTAAAGGATTTATTTTATATTACTAAATGAACCTGAATAAATTAGACAATTTTAAATTGTTATTAAAATATTAAATTATATGCCATTTCATTTTTACATCATTTATATCAGGAGGGATTTCATGATTGCCATGTGAATATCATTGAGCACATTCAATCTGTTTTGTCTTCATTTTAATCACAACCGGGAATTTTTACAGATAATTTTCTTTCTGACAGAAGTTGTGTTCTGTCTGGTATTTAGCCGTGACTTGGGGTCAGTTCATCCAATAACACAATCTTGCAATTGGGTGGAAAAAACTAGAAATGGATTTTTATTTTATTTTTTTTTTATTTATTTTTTTTAATTGTGCTGCCAGGTTTTGTTTTGCTCAAATTGATTTTGCTATGAAGTGTTAACAGGTTATAATTATGGTTCGACCAACTGACCTTATTTTCCTGCACAGATAATTGATTGTAAACATGAAGTTTAAAAAAATGTTGAGCCATGTTGAAAGATGTCCTTACAAATATACCTTAAGCCAGGTTTGTCAATATCAGATAAAGAGATAATAGAGGTGAGCTGCAGTGTTCGATCTGGAACCTTCATCCTTTCAGTATATGAACTAACTTTACTATTTTCATCTAGTCAAAATACTTTGAGTGAGATATATATAATTAATATTAATGTAGAAACAACATAAACACAGTATTTTTTTAAAATATTTGATCTAAAAGGAAATGTCCAGAAATTAAATAAAATTATTAAACACTTAATAGTCTTCACTGCATAATTTATAAATTGAATATAGATTATATTTTATTAAGCTACAAATGTTATTCAGTTAAGTACAGTTAGTGATTTCTTTGATTAACATTAATGACACAGACTGCAGCAGGTTTATTAGGTTGATGTCACTTTAAGACCTGAAGCACATGACACGGATCAGGGGAATGGCTGGAAAAGGCTCTCAACCAATCAGATTCAAGAATTAGAATTGTAACAAAAACTGTTGTATATGGAACATCTCAGTGTTAACATATGATTAAAAAAACAAACAAACATTTTGTCAAAAGTTTGTGGTCCGTAAGATTATTTTTGAAGAAATTAATACTTTTGTTCAGAAGGGACACATTCAATTGATCAATAGTGACAGTCAAGACATAAAAAAATAAAATAAAATAAAAAACTATTTCAAATGCTGTTCTTTTGAACTTTCTATTAAAAAAAAAAAAAGAAAAAATGTATCAATTTCCACAAAAATATTAAGCAGCACAACTGTTTTCAACATTGCTAATAATAAGAAATGTTTCTTGAGCAGCAAATCAGCATATTATAATGATTTCTAAAGCATCATGTGACACTGAAGTCTGGCTGCTGAAAATTCAGTTTTGCTATTATACAGGAGTAAATATATTTTAAAATATAATAAAATAGAAAAAATATATATTTTAAATTGTAATAATATTTTACAATATTACTCTTTTATTGTATTTTTTAATCAAATAAATGCAGCCTTGGTGAGTAGAAGAGATGAGAGACATAGAGGAATAAGAGACTTAAAAATCTTACTGACCCCAAACTTTTGAACGGTAGTGTATACAGTATTTATATAAGGTGTTTGAATTAGCTTTTTCTTATAAAAATAAATGATCAAATATAAAAATCAACTGGTCACACTAAAAATAAGGCGAACCACAAGTCTTGATGTTGAATAAAACAAACTCATGTTATTCATCGACTACCCTTTATTATTACTCTTGATTATAGTTGGGGTTTTCCACTCTCAGTCCGGATTGTTTCCAGAATCAACATACGGTTGTTTTGCAGCACAACATTTCTGTGGAGACTCAGCCAAACTCACAATACAGCCTGAAGCGGGGTTTTTTTTGTCAGGTTTTGATTCGGGAATATCCAGGAGAGGGATACTGCCTGTCATTCAGTGGTTTTTTCCCCCTTTTTCCACAGGCTTCTGTGTTTTTTCCATAGATGCTGGCTCAGGTGTAGTTCAAAGATTGCATGAAAATCTTTTAATAGTCTGAGATGAGATGTGCCCCACTAGCAGTGCCCACATCTCATTATAGCAAAGTTTCATCTACCTAAAGCAAGAGGTGACCTTGTCGTCACTTTTCTCCTTCACTGTGTGCTGTAAAAATAGCCCAAACCAGTGAGACCGAGCTACACACTGCTGCCTCATCTTCAGAGTGGATCAGACAGACTGAGACATAGAGAGAGAAAATGATAGACACAGAACCAGGACTAGAAGTCTCTAGCTTTCAGTAGCCTGAGGTTTCTGGTCCACGGTTATTTTATTTTTTATTTTTTTATTTTTTACTTGCCAGCTGTAGTCGGCTCCACATTACATCTGATCAAACTCGCCATGGTTATGCTCATATGGCTTAGGGAGGAGTTTTTGGTTGTAGGACGCGCCAAGCTGGTGGTCCATGGCCGTATTAGATCTACAGGGCTCTGCAGACAGCTTTGCCTCAGTAAAGGCCATATGGCGAGGGATCTTCGGAAGTACGGGAGCACTCGTTATGGACATTTGCGGGAAGGAGTGCTCTGCCTCTTAGGCAGCCCAGAACCCCCTTATGGTCCCTTTAGTGCACTTTTTTCCAGCACAACATCTGGTAGCATGTGCTTATCGTCCTCCATCCAAGCCCTTACTAAGCAGAGCTGCTCCTAACATAGCGGAACATTGAGATTACAGTATATGGGTAATGTGGGTGAACGGGGGGAGAGATGATGATGGAGGAAAGTACATCTGGAGGAAAGCAGCAACTATATCCATCTCTATGACCCTGCTTCCACCTGAGATTAACATCCAGCTCAGATGATCCTATCAAAAGTGATCAGACGAGAGGGATTACTGTTTATACTTGGTATGGACATATCATGTGGCAGATGCATTGCTGGTGACCACTTCTGATCAGATTTAGTCAAGTGGATAGTCTCTGATTTCATGACTCCACACATCAGATCAGCCTGTCATTCAACAACATTGTCTTTTGATGGATGGTACGATGCCGATTATTTTTTATCTTTGATAATTGATATGCAGAATTTTGGTAACACTTTATTTTAATGTGCTGTTAGACATGATACATGTATTTACTATGGATAACCCTAATTCTGTAGTACATGTTAATTAAAATTACTCCGTACCTTTTAGTGTAATTGCACTGTAATAATGTCAAGGTAAAATAAATGTGACCAGAATTTTAATGACAGTTTTGTTTCTAAATAACCATTTCACTACAAAAACCCCCAAAACTTAAAGGGTTATTCACCCTCATGTTGTTCCAACCCTGTAAGACTTTCGGAACACAAATTAAGATATTTTTGATGAAATCTGAGAGCTGTCTCACTCCTTCATAGGCTTCTAATTTAATTCTGCTGGCCCAGAAAAGTTAGTAAAAACATCGTTAAAATAGTCCAAGTGACTACAGTGGCTCAACCTTAAGTTTATCAAGCGACGAGAATACTTTTTGTGCGCAACCCCCCCCCCCCCAAAAATACTTTTTATTCGACTATTCATTTTCTTCCGTGTGGGCCTCTAACATGAGTTCACGAGAGCGCCACGGCACTTGCACTAGAACTGAGAAGGTTCTTACGGGGTTGGAACAACATGAGGGTGAGTAATTACTGACACAAATTTCATTTTTGGGTGAACTAACCCTTTAAGCAAGCATAGGTCATTTTCATATTCATAACAAATATTATTATATTATATTATATTATATTATATTATATTATATTATATTATATTATATTATATTATATTATATTATATTATATTATATTATATTATTATATACAATAATAATATTAAAGGTATAGCGGAGGATCTTTCCAAATTTTAGATAAGACCCGCCCTCTCCACTTTTTGAAAAGTTTGATTGATTCACCAGAATGATTGACAATTAGGAGGACCAATAGTATAGGTTACCCACCAGGAAGTAAAACATCCTCCGCTATACCTTTAATTATTAGTTTAATGACACAATAAACATAATAACAATCCAACACAGAGATAGAATGAGCACACCAAACATTGTCAAGACAAGACTCGACCAAGAACTCAAGAAACACTGTGGTATAAATAAAAAGAACTACAAAACATGGTGAAGAACCTTTTTTTCTTCTTTTTATTGCTTGATTAGCTCCAACTTAACTTGATTACCTGCTTAGCTACATAAATGTAAGAGCTACATTAAGCTTCTTTAAAACATTTTATTTTTTATTTTTCAGGGTTGGACTGACATGAGTGACATTTCTTTCATTTTTAGCAAACTATTCCTTTAATTCTGGGTGTAAACTGCAATGCCTAAAGCTCACTATACTAAAAGGAATATCTTCTGTACTTTTCCATTTTGAAATTTGCTCTCCCACATGATGGCTAATTTTAGATCTGCATCATATGGACTTGTCGCTCAAGATCAATACCAATGTGACTGCGTTGCTTTCAGGCTTTCGATTTGTTTGGAGTAAAGGTAGGTAGTTTAACAAGCTCTTGATAGGATTTTCATCCATATTACAGCCAGCGGCCATCAAAGCCGACAGAGGGAGCTTGCGATAGTATGGCAACACTCATGGTCTTTAACTGACAATGAAAAGCAGATTATGTTTTAATGCCGATCTAACGTATTCCTACACCCACCGCCTTTTAGAGGAACTTTGAAATACTGTGGGGGTCCAGGTGAGTCTCCATCTCAATTAGAGATCATTTCCATGTTGAAGAGGAACATTAGGCCTCTGCTAGAGAGTGGTGTGTAATGGGCAGTGCTTGAGATGTAATATTGATGGGAGCGCTCAAGTGGAATGAGAATGAGAATGCACTGGGAATGGTGAAAATGAGATAGCTGGTGTACAAACACCTAAACAGAACTGTCTCATTGGCATACAGTAGCTTTTGATGTCTGCGGTGGTTTTTCCATTCATGGAGATGTTGACCTTGAGTACAATCTATTGTATTTATATGAGCATACTTCTTTCTCTACCTTCCATTCTGTGATGCCATTTCATCTTTTTTTCTCTGTTTCTCATTTATTCTCTTCCTCCTCACTCTCTCACTCTCTATATGGTCAATGCAATGCAATCTTTGGTAGAATTATGTCAACATGAATGATTCAACCGTGCAGTTTAAAATGTTATTTCGAAGCAAATATGTTTCTTTTTGTATTTTTTTTTTTGTTGTTGTATTTTTATGGAATTGTAATAACTTGATCTTTCTTTGAAGTAAATTTGCCTTTTTACGTAAATCATTTAATTAGGAAGTGGGCTATTAGATAACATTAACCAAAGACCAGGCACAGTTTTAGCATTCATTTTGGCTCCAATCTGGTATAGCTGCCTTGTGTTGGTCAACACGGTGAATCTGTGTGACAAACTTTATCCCATTTCAAAATTTGTGCGGGAAAATATTTTGCTCTCACGCAAAATTGTGTGGGTTCCTTTTGAAATGACTGGATTTCGTCACACCTTAATGCCCACTTTTCACCATTCAATCAAGCACCGGCCTACAATATTCCATTTCACTCAAAATACATCACAGTCAGGTAAAGAAAAATTGCGAACAGTAATTCATGTTGACTTAAAACTTCGTCAAACTAATGTATGACATTTTAAGTGCACCTTGCAGACCAAATGGTGAAAGATCTGGAAACTTCAGTGCTGTTGGTTCAAATCACACAAAGGGCAATCCTTTGTGCTTTTGAGCAATGGGCTTAGCCTCAGGTTACTCTTGGGCGAATGTCACTGTAGATAGTGTGTGTGTGTGTGTGTGTGTGTGTGTGTGTGTGTGTGTGTGTGTGTGTGTGTGTGTGTGTGTGTGTGTGTGTGTGTGTGTGTGTGTCTAGCAGTTTATTGAATTCGCCCCAAACCATTTTACATATGTATGCTCGTTTGTTGCTGAGTTCTGGCAAAATTGTTTTTGACTGGTTGTACTTTAGACTGTAAGAACAAAAAAGAGGTCTTAATGGTGCACTTAAAAATCATGTTAACATTTAATTTGACAGAAGTAGTTTTAATTACTCGTCTGTTCTTCTTTTCTGCAGGCGGTATCTTTTGTAACAGTTATATAACAGCATAGTTTATTGTTTGCATGTCACTGCATGTGTCTGTTGGATTATATTCCATGGTGTTCTCGAGAAACGAGACATGTTTGAATGAGTAAACATTACAGCTATTCACCATTTAAATACATTATGACTTTAAATGCAGGAGTAATACCGTACCATTCTGTAAGATCTAAAATATTATTTAGTCAGCCATATGCTCTCTAAGGGCGGCACAGTGGCTCAGTGGATAGCACTGTTGCCTCACAACAGGTCCGGTTTGCCCCACAATCCAAAAACATGCAGTATGGTTTAATTGGAGACGCTAAATTGTCAGTAGTTGTGAATGCTTGTGTGTTTGAGTCCTAATCCATGTAATGGGGAGGTTTTGGAAAAGACTGGCAACCTACCCTGTAAAACAATCATTGCCAAGAAAATTCATGGACAGTCTCTTGCATATGGCAAAAGATGGCCATAGAATCACCAAGACTCAGATACGACTGAAATGGTAATAGTTAGATGGATGCTCTCTAAATCTGAGAACACAGATATATGTAAAACTTTAGTTTGGGGTCCAATTCTCACTATTAACTAGTTGCTTACTAGCAAGCTTATTACTAGGATATTGGCTGTTTATTAGTACATATTATTGCCTTATTCTGCATGACCATATTCTACATCCCTTAACTAATTCCAATCCAATACCTAAACTTAACAACTACCTTACTAACTATTAAATAAGCACTAATTAGGAGTTTATTGAGGCAAAAGTCATAGTTAGTTAATAGTGAGAATTGAACCCTATAAAGTGACCCAGAAATGTTTTTAGCTGGTTTGGACCTTTAGAGCTATACATTCGTGGCAAGGCAAACAATTAGCCACAAATGAATCAGTGAACTGAAAACTAAATCCTGGGAAAGACATGAATTATGAAAAGATGAATTTTCTAATTCATCAAAACTGGCCGCAACACAACATTAGAATGGAAACAATGTGGTATGAATTAAATAAATTGTTTACAATACATGTTCTTTAATTGCTACAGGGTTATCTTTTTTTTTGTGAAATGGTGTCACGGTTCTGTTAGTTTGGACTTTTTGTGTTTCACCACCTTCTGCCTGAGTTAGTCATTTGTTGTCTTGGTCACTCATTATCTTCCTCGTTATCACGTGTTCAGTTCTGTTTGTGTTCATTGTCGGGTATTGTCTACGTAACGTGTGTGTGAGTAGCTCTCTCTCTCTGTTTTGGATTTATGACTGTGGATTAATTAAAGAGACTTTCCTCTTCATCATCTTGTTCGCATCGATAATCTACATCATATGTGACAAATGCTTGGAATACCCTATGGATGTAGAATATCTCTTACCAACGTAATAGATGTTAACCTTGAATGCTGATTTTATGATAGTTTTTTTTTTTTTTTTTTTTTACATTTGAAGGAGACCCAACACGGATCTTCTATAGGGATAAGAAAAATACCTCTTTTTTTCTTGTTTCAAAGTCCTGCTATTTATCTTGCCTCTCACAGTGTGTGGCTTTGATATGGTTATCTAGTGAAGCATGGGCTCAAGGATCTGCTACAAACTATGCCAGGGAGCATCTCACCTCTTCTCAGCCCATCTTTCGGAGACTTAGTATTGGTCTTTACTATCACCAAGGTCAGTGTTGTCCTTGGATTAGAGTTTAACATTTTATATATATGTATAAAAAGGATTCGTTTTATTTTTCATTCTGGCATGTTTCAGAAATGTTCTTTTAGCTGGGGAGACTTAAAGGAACACGCTGACTTTTTGGGACTTTAGCTTATTCAACGTATCCCCCAGAGTTAGATAAGTCCATACATATCCTTTTCATCTCCGTGCGTGCCGTAACTCTGTCTGACTGGAGGTAAACGGCTCCAGCTAGCATACTGCTCCCAATAAGTGACAAAATAACGCCAACATATTCCTGTTTACATATTGTGATTTGTATAGTCACAGCGTGTACAAATAACAAGGTCACATGAGGCACAGCCATCTTCTAACCGTATACATACTGGGAACTATATTCTCAGAAGGCGAAGCACAGCTACTTCTGTGGTGTGATTTACTCCAACTCTGCGCGAACTCTCTGCTCCTCACCACGGGGCTTCTCAGGTGCTGCGAGCAAATCATTCCACCCAAGTACTGTAGCAGTGCTTCTCCTTCTGAGAATATAGTTCCCAGTATGCATACGGTTACATGCGGTTTATATGTATGGACTTATCTATCTCTGGGGGACACAGTGAATAAGCTAAAGTCCCAAAAAGTCGGCTTGTTCCTTTTAAAGGAGTAGTTTGACCAAATCTCGAAAGTAAGTCATATTTGAAATAAGCATTTTTTATTTATGTATATATATATATATTTGTTTTTTGTTTTTTTGTTTTTTTTTAGTTCCCTCTATAGCTTATGATGATTAAAAGTTCTAAATGTGCTGTTCAGTGAAAGAAAAGGAAAAAATCTCCAGAGAAAAGGGCATTGACATTTTGCTGTTCTCCTTGCACTCAAGGTAGCCTATTAGACTCTTAGTCACACCCAGCACCTGGACTCTCTGAGTTTTTAAGTCGGCTATTTTTGCACAAGGCAAATGGTAAACCAGTGGAGTGAACCCTAATTTCTGTCCCCCCCTCCAGACCCTAATGGGCTCTAATGCAAGTATCCAGGGGTTCATAAGCCTTGCAAATTAGCCTGGCGATCAAAATTGGCTCTTTTATGAAGAAAAAATTGTGCTTGAAAGCCTGATTTTCTTCATGCATGTAAATGCAAGTTTTTTTCTTCTTTTTTCTTCTTTTTTGGAATAATGGAATAATGTCAAACCTGATGCAAAGCATCTAAAGGTGATGCTTAAAAATCAAATTTTGGACAATGAAACTGAAACACTTGGTTTTAGACCACATATTAATAATTATAATGTAACAAAGTTAGTTATTGTGGGAAAAAGGAGGCGGAAACTGGTGAACATTCAACACATTTTAATACCAAAAATAAAATAAATACAAAATGAAAGTAAAAGACAGAAGCCCCTCACGGACGACTGCTGTCACATAAAAAAAACAACCATAAACATCAAATAAAATCGTCCTCGTCCTGCTCGCCACATATAATAATAATTTATTAGTATTGTGTAGGGCCTCCTTTTGTGGCCAATACAGCATCAGTCTGTCTTGGGAATGACAGATACAAGTCCTTCACAGTGGCCAGAGGGATTCTAAGCCATTCCTCTTGTGATGCTGATGGAGGGAAATGTTTTCTGACTTGCTCCTCCAAAATACCCCAAAGTGGCTAAAAAATATTTAGATCCGTTGACTGTGCAGGCCATGGGAGATGTTCAACTTCACTTTCATGCTCATGAAACTATTCTGTCACAAGTCTTTCTGTGTGTATTGGTGCATTATAATTCTGATCTGCAGCACCCCCTTCAGGGTACAATGTTTGAACCATTAGGTGCACATGGTCCTGCATAATTGTTCGGTAGTCCTTGGCAGTGACGCGCCCATCAAGTACAGTAGGGAATGCCATGATATTGCAGCCCAAACATCACCGATCCACCCCTGTGCTTCACTCTGGGCAGCGACAGTCCTGGTGTTAGGCCTCTTTAGGGCTTCTCCACACCATAACTCCTACGGATGTGGGAAAGACAGTGCAGGTGGACTCATCAGAGAACAACACATGTTTCACATTGTCCATAGTCCAAGATTTACACTGTTGGTACTAATGAAACGGACATTTGGCATTGGAAAGAGTGACCAAAGTTTTGGCTTTGCAGCCCAACCATGAATATTGACTCTGTGAAGCTCCAGATGAACAGTTTTGGTAAAAACAGGAGAGTCGAGGTGCACATTTAATTCTGCAGTGAGTTGGGCAGCTGTGGTTTTATGTTTTTGGATACAATTCAAGTTAGTACCTGCACTGTTTTGTGCGGGTGAGCGGGCCGGAGCACGTTGAGTGTTTTCTGTTAGAACGGTGTCGTGTTAGCGGCCCCTAATTTAATAACTAATGATCTTTGCAAACAGAAGTGAATAAATCAATCAAAACTAACTTTAGCTGGACAATAACTTTATTCTAGAGCCAAAACCATCTCTGTTACTGTAATTTCCTATTATCACTGTAAAGCTGCTTTGAAACAATCTATATTGTTAAAAGCGCGATATAGAAATGAAGGTGACTTGACTTGACTTGACTAATGGAATGTATATTAGTGAAGATTGGCCATCAGCCTGCGCATATATAGGTGTGAAACCTCCAACATCAAATTGGCCAGTGCTTCAGTTTCATTGTCCAACCCCTGTGTATATATACATACATGTATACATATACAGACCCTTTCCAAAAAATTTGAATATCATGGAAAAGTTTATTTATTTCCATAAATCCATTCAAAACGTTAAACTTCCATAGATTATAGATTCAGGGCCCACAACTTAAACAATTTCAAGTATTTAGTTGTTTATTTGTACATCATTTGGGCTTCCAGCTCATAAAACCCACGAAAACAGGATTTCCATGTGATACCATGGTCATTGAACCAGGTTTTGGTTATTTTGGCAGTGTGGGCAGGTGCAAATCCTGCTGGAAAAGTCAGCTGGAAGTCAGCATCTCCATAAAGCTTGTCTGCTGAAGGAAGCATGAAGTGCTCTGAAAATGTCCTGGTAGACGGCTGCGTTGAGTGGACAGCACTGTGGACCAACACCAGCCGATGACATGGCTCCCCAAACCAACACAGACTGTGGAAACTTCACACTGGACTTCAAGCATCTTGAAGTGTGTGCCTCTCCATTCTTCCTCCAGACTCTGGGACCTTGTTTTCCAAATGAGATGCAAAATTTGCTCTCATCAGAAAAGAGGACTTTGGTCCACTGTGCTTTATTAAATCCAGAGTCAACGCAGCCGTCTACCAGGACATTTTCAGAGCACTTCATGCTTCCTTCATTTTCCAGCAGGATTTGCACCTGCCCACACTGCCAAAATAACCAAAACCTGGTTCAATGACCATGGTATTACTGTGTAATTACTGTGTGATTTCATGTAATATTCAATTTTTTTGAAATCCTGTTTTCGTGGGTTTTATGAGCTGGAAGACCAAATTATGTACAAATAAACAACTAAATACTTGAAATCGTTTAAGTTGTGGGCCCTGAATCTATAATCTATGGAAGTTTAACGTTTTGAATGGAATTATGGAAATAAATAAACTTTTCCATGATATAAAATTTTTTTGGAAAGGGTCTGTATATATATATATATATATATATATATATATATATATATATATATATATATGAAGAGTTTGGTTACAAAACGCGATAAATCCATTTTGATTAATTTGAGTAAAAATGTGTTTTCTTTACCAAGAATGTGGCAAGATGAAAACCACTATTTTCTCTTTCAAACTTTCACATAGCATCTTTAGGTTATAATAAAAAAAATTTTTTTTTTAAAAATCAAATCCAGATTTTGATTTCAAAGATTTATTATAAAAACTGATAATTTTTTCCCCAAAATGCAATAAATTCATGACACTTTTTTTTTCAAAATGCAATTAATCCATTGAATCAATATAAAAGTTATTTTTCATATTGAAACTGTTGAAAATACACAACAAAATAAGTTGATCCACATATGACAGCCTCTGAACTCGGTCAATATATCTTATTACAGGCACTGGACTAAAAATACATACAATCAGCCATCGCTAGGAAATACTGTACCTCCTGAACTTTTTTGACGGCGATCATCTGTAAAATGGCTTGGTCCTGCTCGGTTTTCATTGACTTTGAGTAAAACAATTGAAAGTTTTTCAAAAGATCCCCAGGGGTTAACGTGTCAGCGTGACTGAAGTTTGATGCTGTCGTGTCGTGTGAGAACAAACAACAGCCGGCATTTTTCCTCCTCCCGCGTGCCTCGTCTTCTTAATCTCCTCACGTAAATGATTAGATTTCGATGGCTTACGTTTCTTCCCTACCGCAGAAACCACCACAGGTTCATCAATGCCGTCAAAATTATACACATTTTTGTTTGATTGTTGATCAAAAAGTACAAAGTAGATAGGAAAAACTAGGATGCCGGGTGTATTCAGAGCGCCGCCGTTACTGTTTACAATGCGTGGAATGGTGCGCTGTGATTGGTTGAGCGCATTTATCGCATTCTGCAGAGAAAGGAGACGGCCTTTGTCACGGTTTGGAAAGAAAGGGAGAAAACATGAGAGAATAACACGGCGGATATCGCATTTTACGTAAAATTTTAAATGGACTTTTCAATACCGACCCTATACAATACTGATTTTTGCGGGAACTCAATTTTTTTTAAAATGGCGTTTATCGCGTTTTGGAACCAAACTCTTCATATACTATTATCATATGTCAATGATACTAAAATAACACTGGAACAAGTACTCTTTAAGTACAAGATACTACCTCACCTGTTCTGTCATTGTTGACGCCATGCCAGTGCTATTGAACACACACTGTACCTGTTTTTTTCCTCTTGACTGCGATGAACATGCTGCATTCCACACACATAGCAGCTGCTGTCTTAACAGTTGCTGTGCAAATGAAAGGCAAACAAAAGAAAGCAGAGGGATTAATAATAAAGGTGGCATAGCAAAGGGATGCAATGCTCTGATGTCACCACATGCATTTAAAGAGGAAAGCGAGTCGGAGGAGCTATCATGAATAAGAGACCCAGATGAGAAAACAGCCGTTAGACAGTCAGCTCAAGCACGGAGCAATACACAACAAAATGACCCAAATGGCCCACGCTGGGGCTAGAGGAATTGGAGGAAGCTCTCTTTTCCACAGCAGCTATATTCTCTAACAGTGCAGTCAGGCGGACTGACATTATTCAGGGTATGCTGACTGCATCCTCTGTACCCTGATGGTATTGATCTCTGGAGATGGAAAGCGTGACTGCTTGGCTTCACAAAAAAGAAAGAAGTGCAACATAGACAATAATGCTCGAAGACCAAAGCATAAGGGATGGAATTTAGAAAGGTCGGAGGATATATTGAAATTGGCTGACATTTATGAAGTAATATAGGCTTCATTGAACCGCCTTCTAGCCTTTTTAGAAAGCATCATTTACACCATGAATGTCTGACTTCTCTGTGAGAGAGGATTTGTTTCTCCAGCAGGAAATGAGAAAAAGGCCCATCCACACATGCTGGTATTCAGTACAACAGCATGCAAATGTGCTTAATTATATTCTTTCTTTATTTCTTTCTTTCTTTCTTTCTTTCTTTCTTTCTTTCTTTCTTTCTTTCTTTCTTTCTTTCTTTCTTTCTTGCTTTCTTGCTTTCTTGCTTTCTTGCTTTCCAGCCGATTCCATTTCATTAAGGCCTGTCTTGTTGTGTTTAGAAGCTCTGTAAATGTTTCTCTTTGTGAGATATGGTTAGAGGTTAAAGAGAACTTTACGCATATCTGCCAGCCTGCATGGAGACTTGACTCCAAAGACACCAGCATCTTCAAATACCTGTTTGCTGCTCTACAGGGTTTTTATTTTATTAAATTTTTTCACAGCTGGCCTTTTAATACAATTTATTTCTTTGACAGAAACTTTCCTTAATAAGCCTTTGGGACCTATTTTAACGATCTAAGTGCATGGTCTAAAGCGCAAGCCGCAAGTTCACTTAGGACATGTCTGAATCCACGTTTGCTAGTTTAACAATGGGAAAAATGGTCAGCGCGCTAGGTGCATGGTCTAAAAGGGTTTTCTCTATTCTCATAATGAGTAATGGGTGTGTTTTGGGATTTACGTGCGTTTAAACCAATCAGAGTCTCATCTCCCATTCCCTTTAAATGCCAGTTGCACTCGTGCCATGGCAGATTCGCTATTTACATGACGGAATTTGATAGTGGAAAGATTGAAGCCGTCTCCAGAGCGCAAACAGAACTGCTCGTGAGCGAGGTAAAAGTGCGCAAGCAGATCATCTACGGGACAAGCCGGATTCCACCATATCTTTATGTACACAATAATAATCTTTTACAATTTTAATCCTTTTATTTTAAATATTTGGCATGTTTGTGTGCTGCTGTGCATCCCTGTGTGTTCAATAAGCAGAGTGTACGCACGTTGTGGACCCGCCTATAGGCGCAAATGCATTTGCTATTTAAACAACGTGGCGCAGGACGTGAAAATGATAACTGCGTCGGACTGAAACTAGCAAAAAACACAGCTTGGCGCTGCATTGCGCCGGGTGTAAGATAGGGCCCTTTATCTGACTGGGTTCTTCTGTGCTCTAAATTACAAATCTTTTGACAGGTCGACAAACTCTATTAATTTTTAGCAAAATATTAGTTGTTTTCATGTCTTTTGCAAGACATTGCACCATTTCATGCTTTTCATCTTCAGAAAGATCTTTCTTCCTCCCTATATTGCATGAGAACTGTGACTTGCTTAATAATGTGGAACAACTTCTTTAAGTAGGTTTTCCATTCACCTAGGACCTGGAAAACTATTTAACAAACCTGTCTGAGATTGATACCAGTTATCTAAAAAGATATGAGCATCCATCCATCCATCCATCCATCCATCCATTGATTTTTAGCTTTTTTTACCTGCAGATTATGTTCAGCCAAATCTACCTGTATTATCTGAATATTAACAGCAAACATGTGTTCACCCTGCAAGAACAACTGATATGTGCTGATAGTTCTCACCATACACTTAGGACTTGAGAAACCATTGTCTTTGCTCTGTGCTCTGAAGATGTGAACATTTCAAATCATTGGGGTTTTGAAACAGCATGTATCTTGTTTTTCGTATCCTGTAATGTTTTGATGGGATCTCACAAGTTTTAGCAGGCTGTGTTAACATTTGCATCTCCATCACAGCAGGACTCTTTGTCAATCAGGGCGTGTCTGAGGCCTGAAAAGAGATGATTGAAGTGAAAAGAGATTTTTTCCGAAATGCTTCACTGTACCTGACGGCATGTGAAAAATTCTATGTTGCCATGGTAACCCCTCCCTCAACAAATGACCTTGCCACTCTCTCGGATTTTAGCACCTGGTGAAAAAGGATATTCACTTTAATGTCCAGGGTGTATGAGCAAAAGGGGGAAATTGTGTCTAAACAGACAAGGCGCTGGAGGAGGCTGAGTTTTTGGCCTTTTTTTCTTTATAAAGTGTGTCTTCTGGGATATTTTTTTTCTAGAATGCCTTCTGGCTGTTCAGTTAGACACTATCTCAAATTTACACCTTGGAAGATTTTTCCCTTTGGAATAGACACACAACAGCGGGGAGGCAGAGAACTCCACATGACTTTTCCACACATAAAAACAGCCAGGGAGTTTCTGCTATATGGAGCGGGTTTGTTGTGCACAATGCAACTTTTGCATTGTGTTGCGGGTGATGTTATTAGATGATGGAGGGACATTTTGTTCTTACAGCTTACGTGGAGCTGGCCCCGATTGCCGTTGGTTACTACGTTTCAGGTATGCACTGCATAGGTATGTCTTGGTGCAGGATGAGACTCCACCCCCCAACACCACCTGCTCCTATTTAAATCCTTGTGTGCCCTCTATTCTGTTTACTCGACCCTCATTAAATATTGTGTCGTGCAAACGTATTATGTGGATGTGGACTGTGCTTTCCCCCCATATTTGAGCAAAATGCAAATGTTCAATAGGTTGTTTTTGCAAAATATTCCTCCAACCTGCTGAGTAGTAGGATGCAATGCACAATCAGCTTAATGTTTTTTGCTGCTTATGAAATTATTATTAAAGATGGGTGGTTTCCTGCTTTGCATCACTCTAATGTAACAGTGAGTCATTATTTTGAAGTCATTAATGGCTGTGATTTTATGCAGTGCACATATTTGTGGATCTTCCTAATTCATGAATATTCCTGTCCTTTTAATGTTTATCTCATTAATGCATAGTCTTTCCCTCATTAATTCATATGTAAATGAACTGAATTCATATGTCTGTTGTATATATCTATTGTTTTATATATACTATAAGTTTGGACATGTTGAAACTTTTAAAAGATTTTTTTTTAAATTCTTCTAAGGGGCCGGGCACACACACACACACACACACACACACACACACACACACACACACACACACACACACACACACACACACACACACACACACACACACACACACACACACACACACACACACACACACACACACACACACACACACACACACATTTCATTCCATAGATTTCCTATGCTTTGAATTGAAATGGTTAGCATAGTGATACATTTGTTCTTATAGCTGTAAAAACAGCCAGTAGTCTTTATCCCACCTTAATATAATTTAAATTCATTCCTTTCACAGCTTTACTGAATGAAGATGACTGGGACAATACAGAGCTTAAATTAATTTACACACTAAAATGAAGACTTGCTAGAATGAAGATTGTGTTGTCATTATGTAATTTAGCAAAGCCAGTTCTTAGTCAGAATCATCCAACTCGTTTAGGAGTCAGAGATGCCTTGCAGCCACACACACTTTCTTCTTTTTTATTTATTTAATACTTGTATTCTCATTACAGGGAGCTTCGCATTGGCTGATCTTGGCATGTGTGAGCCTCCACCGTCATCCAGTGTATATTGTTCCAATATGAGCCTGCTGCAGGACAGATACGCTCTGAGCGCCGGATCCGACGCCGACTCAGACCCTGAGGGGGTCATGACCCCTGAGCGCGCCGTCCAGCTGTGGAGTGGGCAGCCACTTAAGTCCCGCCGCAGCTCTTGCCTGTCCAGTCCTGACCACTCGGTTCTCACTCTCACCGACTCTGAAAACGAACACAAGACTGATGAAGAATCAGGTAGGAGAGAGAGAAAAACACTTGAAAACAAATGAAGAGACAAATGAAAAGACACTGATGATTAGAGATGTATCAGAAGGGTAGTGCATCTAAATTAAGTGGAAAATCTGTAATTTGGTTAGACATTAGTTACAACAATGAATGCCGGTTCAGTGAGACATCTAAATGAAATGTTTTCATTGCTCATTCCCCAAAGACCTTCAGTTTTTTTGGGAGTTGAAACTGAGCTTATTGAATCATTGAATAAGGACTATTTATATGATTCTCAACATAGAGGCGTCAATATGTGTAAAGCCAGTGCATTTTCTGAAGACTGTATTCACTGCGTTGGTGAGATCAAAGCGATTTACAGACCAAAGAGGAATAATTCCAATGCCTGCGATCTCAAGTGGCGACTTTATTGCCAGCACGTCTAACTTGCCAATGACAAGTACCACTTTATGCATTTACGGGGTCATATTTATAAAATGCTCTTCGCTGAATGTTAAACTGACACAGTTGTAGTTTCTTCTTTTCAAATTACAAGCACCAGACATTAGTGTGTGAATTCAGAGACATCTGTATGGATGTATTATTGGTGAAGCTACAACTGTATGTCTGTTATCAGTCTCATCAGAAAGATAATTGAAAACTAGACACTAGACACTAAACTCAATGAAAAACTTATCTCAATATCATTGTTCATTTTACATTTAATTTTGTTTTAGGGCTTAGTCGTAGTTTTTGTCTTTTGATGGAAATGTCTTGTAAATTACGTCCATTATACATGTACTGAAATTACATAATTGTAGTTGATAAAAATAATATATTTAGTTAACAATGCAAAACGACAAACACGCATATTTAAAAAACGCATAAACATTTATTAACACACTACCGTTCACAGTTTGGGGTCAAGAAATGAATGTTTTTTCACCAAGGACACATTCAATTGATCAAAAGTGACAGTAAAGACATTTATAATGTTACAAAAGTTAGAAAATATATGCTGTTCTTTTGAACTTTCATTTCATTAATGAATTTGAAAAAAAAGATATTAAGCAACACAACTGTTTTCAATATTGATCCTAATAAGAAATGTTTTTTTAAATATATATTTTTTATTTTTTTAAATAATATTTTATAATGTAACTGTTTTATGGTATTTTGATAAAATAAATGAAGCCTTGGTGAGCAGAAGAGACTTCAAAAACATTAAAAATGTTTTTGCAAATAATTTAAAAAAAAATGTTTTTCAAATAATATTTTACAATGTAACTGTTTTATGGTATTTTGATAAAATAAATGAAGCCTTGGTGAGCAGAAGAGACTTCAAAAACATTAAAAAGTAATAAAGTAATATTCACCCCAAACCTTTGTGCGGTAGTGTGTGAAAACTGTTTTTGTAAAGATATGGACTGAAATAAAAGCAGTATACGATAGTAAAATACTAAAGTACACAGAGACAACAACAGTACACAGATAGTTAAATAAAAAATAAATAAAAAAGATATATGAATAAGATACACATATGTTTATATAATATATAAATAAACATAAATAGACACATTTGTATGTACAGGTGTTTTGCTGTATATACAGCAGAGTAGAATAGAATTGACAGGGATTTAAATAAAAAAGGTAGGTTATTGTCAAATAAATATAAGTGATATTGCACATATTTATCATTGCACAGTTGAATGATACAGTTCATGAGAGAGATTGCCTGGGGGAAGAAACTTTTCTTGTGCCTGGCTGTTCTGGTGCTCAGTGCTCTGTAGCGCCGACCAGACCGCAACAGTTCAAAGAGGAAGTGGCCTGGATGTGAGGGATCCAGAGTGATTTTGCCAGCTCTTTTACTCACTCTGGATGTATACAGTTCTTGGAGGGTGGGCAGGAGAGCACTAATAATCCTCTCAGCAGTTCGAACCGTCCTCTGTAGTCTTCTGATGTCTGATTTTGTAGCTGAGTCAAACCAGTCAGTTATGGAAGTGCAGAGGACAGACTCAATGACTGCAGAGTAGAAGTGCATCAGCAGCTCCTGTGGCAGGTTGAACTTCTTCAGTTGGCGAAGGAAGTGCAGCCTCTGCTGGGCCTTTTTTTGCAATAGAGCAAATATGATTGACCCACTTCAGAGATGGCGATGCACAGGAACCTGAATGACTCCATTACTTCAACATTGCTGTTCATGATGGTGAGTGGTTGTAATGCTGGGGTGTTTCTCCTAAAGTCAACAGTCATCTCCACTGTTTTGAGCGTGTTCAGCTCCAGGTTGTTGTGACTGCACCAGACAGCCAGCTGTTCAACCTCCTGCCTACAGTATATGCAGACTCGTCACCATTGTGCATGAGGCTGATGGTGGTAGTTCAAACTTCAAAAGTTTGACAGAATGGTCTTTGGCAGTGCAGTCGTTGGCGTTGCTGTTGGAGAAGAGCAGTGAGGAGAGCACACATCCCTGGAGGGCGCCAGTGTTGATTGTGCAGGTGTTGGATGTGAATTTCCCCAGTCTCACTAGCTGTTGTCTCTTTGTCAGAAAGCTGGTGATCCACTGACAAATAGAGCTTTTGAACAGAGAACTGGGTTAACTTGAGTTCTGGGATGATGGTGTTGAAGGCTGAGCTGAAGTCCACAAACAGAATCCTTGCATAAGTCTCTAGTTTGTCCAGGTGTTGCAGGATATATTGCAGTCCCATGTTGACCGCATCATCCACTGACCTGTTCGCTCGATAAGCAAACTGTATTCACACTGAGTTACATATTCTTGCACATAACTGATGTTTACCCGTGCATTTCCTATACAAATATAAATTGTATTGTTAGATTTATCTTTTGGATACAGATTATTGATCATATATATGTATATATATATATATATATATATATATATATATATATATATATATATTATTGAATGATTTTGAGTGAGATAATTAACCTGCTAGCAAAGCAGTTCAGTTTACTGGTGTTCAGCTTTTGCAGCTGAAGAGTGGCAAAACATATTTTAAGTGGATTATTAGAATCAGTTCTCTGAATTTAAATGACATTTTTTTGTTCTTTTAATTGAATTTTTATTATCATCATAATAAGTCAGCGATATCAAAGATAGGGCGAAATGAAAAAGTAAACTTTTTGGTTAGTGTTTGGAAACAGAACTGCACATTCTCCAAAATCCTGAGATTAAAGGTAACACGCTACGGAAAGGCTTTTATTGCACGCAGAAAAGAAAAAGAAAAGAAAAACAGACCAAACAGAGGAAGCAAATGGAGCAAAGTGTTTAGGGAGGAGATGTGAAACTCCAGGGGGTACTAACAAACAAAGAAGCAAGGTTTCCTTGTTGAGGTGAGCAAATGTGAAGAAAAGGGAAGTACAGTAGATCTAGAGGGGCTGAAAACAGGCAGTCATCTTTCAAAGCCGGCCCAGCTCCATTCCTGGACATCAAGGCCACCACATGCAGTAATGGAAGCAGGTTGTGCAAAGGAAAGGCACAATGTGGGATTTATGATACCTGCGGCGAGACGCAATAAGCACCAGGTGCGTCTCATCACGCATTGCCAGCAGTGTTCCAGTTTTGTTTCCCTTCTTCCTATTGTGAGCCTTCACATGTGCTTGTGGGATGAGGGACAGGATGATGATGATGATGATGTTGGAAAGGGGAGCTCATGGGTATTGATTATCTCTCACACAGTCAGAGAATTTAACATAGAAAATGGACATTTGCAAAAATAGGGTTCAAATTGGTGTTCAGTGACTTAAAGCAATACATCTTGTGTTCTTTGAAGTGAGAACTAAAAATATATAAAATAACTGGATGTTGCTAGTGGTTGTTATTAGCTATTTCTACACTGTAAAAAAAATTTTGCTGCGATTTATTTATCACAACTTAAAATCCAACATTGTTTCAACTTTAAAGGGATACTCCACTGAAAAATGAAAATTCTGTCATCATATACTCACCCTCATGTTGTTTCAAACCTGTATGAATTTCTTTCTTTTGCTGAACAGAAAGGAAGATATCTACTGTAGAAGAATGTGAGTAACCAGACAGTTTTAGATACCATTGACTTCCATAGTAGGAAAAAAATATACTATGGAAGTCAATGGTATCTAAAACTGTCTGGTTAAAAAGTCCCTTTAAAAAGTATGTGTTCATGCTTGACTTAAAATATTAAGTTTAGTTAACTTTAGTTTATATTTAAGGATATTTAAGTTATCTCAACAAATTTTAAGTTGTTATAACTAAATCGCAGCCACATTTTTTACAGTGTATTCTATTCTATTCTATTCTATTCTATTCTATTCTATTCTATTCTATTCTATTCTATTCTATTCTATTCTATTCTATTCTATTCTATTCTTTTATTGAACAGTTTGGGGCACTAAGACACTTTTATATTTTCTGAAAGAAGATTCTCACACTCACCAAAACGGTAATATTGTGAAATATTATTGCAATTTAAAATAACTGTTTTCTGATCTGCTGATTTGGTGCTCAAGAAACATTATTATTATCAGTGTTGAAAACAGTTGCTGCTTATTGTAGTGTGAAACATTATAAATGTCTTTTAGTGTCATGTTTGATTAATTTGTAACACTTTACAATGTTTCATTAGTTAACTTTAGTTAATGTAACAGTATTTATTGATCTTTATTAATGTTAGTTAATAAAAATCCAGCTTTGTTAGTTTAGTTCACAGTGCATTAACTAATGTTAACAAATACAACTTTTGATTTTAACAATGTATTACTAAATGTTGAAATTAACTTTAATATACATAAATACATGCTGTAGAAGTATTTTTCATTCTTAATTCATGTTAACTAAAGTAGTTAACTAATGTTAACTAATGAAACCTTATTGTAAAGTGTAAATAATTAATTGAATGCATATTTGCTGAATAAAAGTATCAAGTTCATCAAAAAACAAAACAAAACAAAACAAAAGATCATAGTGACCCCAAACTTTACAACGTTAGTGTCCTAAATTTTGGTGACAAGGTTGCAAAATTATAAATATATATAAAAATACATTAAAATATTTAAAATATTATAATTCAGTTCAATTCCATTTATTTCTTGAGCACATGACAGCAACAAAAGAGACCAAAGTGCTGTACAATAATAAAAAAAATAACCGTAAGATAACAGATAAAAGGAAAAAGAGAAGAACAAAACAAGACTAATACAATTAATTAAAAGCCAATGAAAAGAGAAATGTTTTAAGACTAGATTAGAATGCAGATAAAGTAGAAGCAGCCCTAATGTACTGTAGTCTGGAAGACTGTTCCATAAAGTGGGACCAGCCACAGAAAAAGCTCTATCACTCTGACACTTTAAGCGAATTCTTGGAATTTGTAGTAAGTTTTGATCTTCAGACCTTAGGCTTCGTGAGAGATTATAGGGGCAGAGTAAGTTAGACAGATAGCTCTGCATTTGATTATGTAAAGATTCATAGACAAGTAATATGATTTTAAACTCAATTCTATAATTACCATGGCAACCAATGTAAATCTGGCAGAAGGGGTGTGATATGCGTACATTTTTTACATCCTTTCAGAAATCGTGCAGCTGCATTTTGAACCACTTGTAAATAAGAAATTTGAGACTTAGATATACAATAGTAGATGGAGTTGCAATAATCCAGCCTAGTTGTAAAAAAAGCATGGATTGCAACTTCCAGAGACTTCTCAGATAGTAACGGCTTAATTTTAGTAAGCAAGCGGAGATGAAAGAAACTAGAACCTATCACAGAGTTAATTTGTTTATTAAACTTAAGAGAATTGTTAAACTTCACACCCTTTCCTCACAAAAGAAGACACAAAAGTTTATAGATAACCAATATCGATCTTGTCACTTCCCGGAGAAACAGAGGGGCCAAAAACCATTACCTCTGTTTTACCTGAAATTCAAAAAAAGGAAGTTTTTATAGAAAGCCAATATTTAACCTCATCCAAACAGGCAAATATAAAGTTTAAAGCACTTTGATAGTGCCGAGCCAAGGGCAGGTACATTTGCCTATTGTCAGCGTAGCAATGAAACAAAACCCCATGATTCCTAAAAATAGAATGGGAACCCAGGATAATTATTATATGTACAATTATATTTAAAATAAATTATTTTTATTTTTATTTGTAGATCATTATTATAGATTGACCTCCTGCAGTAGACAGAGAATATTTTATGACAGTTAATCACACCCCTTCTATTACAATTTTTTAGAGTTTCAAGCCCTGTACCATCTTTTGTGGAAAGTTCCAGTGGCTGCTATACACCCCTAGGGACTTTTCATAGGATCTTCTGTGTGTCTATGAAGGGACTTCTTGTCTTTTTGTTTGGAATGGTGGTTGATTTCTCCACCACTGAAAACCTCTCGAGACTGCAGCGAAAGACTCAAACCCTGAAGACATTGAAAACAGTAAAAAGCTATTTTGACAAGTTCAACTCCTCCATTGCTTTTGCCCTGTCTTTCAAATAAGCGTGGACAATGTGAACAACGTGGACAGTTTCCAAAACAGAGAACATTTTTTTATTATCCCATATGCATTTGAGACATACACTGCTGAACTCAGTCACTTATCTTCACCTTCCTCACAGAACGAATCACCATATACACACGGTTTCCCACTTAATCAAACTTCTTTTACTGCCATAATTAAATCTTTTCTCGATGGTCCACACCCTCTCAGATGGCTGCTTCTCTGAATAATCTTCATCTAGACAAGAGCATCTGCTTTGTGTGCAGCTGTGTTTGTAATTAGCACACAAGCACCAAAATTACGCGTTTTCGCAGCCACCTGCTGTCCAAATCCAGCGTCTTACATTCTTGGTGACATGGGTTCTTTTGTTCAGGTAATGGACACCTGAGTGACATCGTGCATTTAAAAAAAAAAGTTTGGCTTGAAGCAGTTTTGGCCTGTGGGCGGCGTCGGTGGCCGTGTTGCCGCTGTGACAGACATTCACCAGAGCGTCGGCGTGCGCACACGCTGGGAACAGCGTGACGTTCTCAGAAGAATCTTTCACATTGTTTCCACCGCTGCTATGAGCCATGCAGTCTTCAAACAACCTTGTGGCGGCCCACTGATCTTTGTTTTTCTCTTTCTTCTCTGTTCTGAACTTCTCTTTCAGTGCCACGGGCAGAAATTGAATCCCTTTCCCTTAAACTCTACCCCTACCGAGACTGAAGACCACGTCAAGTCTGTGTGGGTTATTTTAATGCCCCACGTTTGAGAAAAGAAGTTTCTCCATTTGTGTGTGTAGTTGTGTTCATTGAAATAAACCCAGCAACACAGCAGGGCGCAGACCACTAATGAATTTCCACTGTGGGAGCTAATTAATAGGGACGACAAGAGCTGGATTTGATCAAGAGAATGCTGGGTGACAAGCTGCAGAAGTGAGTCCTGAGGCATCTTGTTCAGCCACCATTTGCTTGAAGAGCGTGGCATGATGATATGATAAAGACGGCACCTTCAGGCAACACTTACACTCATTACCACTCGCTTTTATTGCCATTCACGGGTCAACTCTCTTGCTCGCCAGCGCCGAAGAAATGCCCTGCCGCCATTCCCGGGCTCCCTATCCCAAGTGTCCTCGCTCAGATCTGCCCGTCTTCAGTTGTTTGCTGAGCCTTGGTTACTTTTACAGACGCTGGGTTCATGTCCCTGGCAGGTTACAGCTAAATGATTAGAGAAGGAGTGCTCATTAAAATACCACAGTTAGCCCGTGGTGCTGTTTGCACTCTTTTAAGTTCTTGTGGTGAACTGTCACACAGGCCATTAACGAGTCTATGGACACAAACTTCAGCTCTCGGGAGTCATTGCGCGTGTTACTGTATGAGAAGTTGTAGCATTATCAACTGTGAAATGGAAAAACAAAGTTTGGCCAAAGATGATTGCATAATATGAGCATGCGGATTAATCCTCATTCATGCATGAATTATTAAATCACAAAGGGAAAAGTGTTTCTGTTTACTTTAAATCTTTATATCATTCATTTGCATTGCTCTCTGTTGCGTTATTTCTACACGATCTAAGCAACAATGTTTAAAGTTGGGGGGAAAAAAATAATATACTCAATATACAATGCCCTAAAAGTATGTACTTTTTATGAAGAAAGAGTGTATGAGTGTGTAGCAAAATAGTAGGCAAGCTTTGGGACATACAGTACTACTTTGTCATAATCAGTGCTGCTTAGTGCTTACAAATTGTAGTCGGTTACTGATTCCAAATTGCATGACAAAAATTGTAGTTAGTAACAATCCATTACATTACACATATTAGGTAATATGATCTGACTACTTTCTGATTACTTTTAAATTACTTTTGACCTAAATCATTTATCACTTTGAATTAAATAGAATAATATTGTACCATTAAAAAAAAAACCAAGAGAATATATATATAATTTATTACATTCTTTATCAACAACATGCATTAAACATTGCATTAAGTCAGGGTTTCCCAGAATGGGGTTCATGATGGAACTGCAGGAGGTTTGTGAGTTTAATGAAAAGCTAATAATTAAATAAATCATAAAAATTTAAAATGAAAATAACTCATTTTAAAATAATACAACTTTTAATAAAAATGTGTTTTAAAGACAAAAGCCTTCCAATTACATAGCAATGCATGGTTAAACGACTTACAGCTTGACAATTCAAATAGTAATTAATGTGTTCCACAGGAGTTGATTCAATATACAATGCTGAAATGTTGAGAAAGCACTCCTTAAATGTGAAATGATCTCTATAAATGGAATGCAGTGGGCAAATGATGCTTTGTTGCCTCTCAATTTTCCATGTAATTATAGCCACCTGACTAGTGGCTGGTTTGTGTGTGCGATTTTACAAAATTAGAAGACTTTCTAAACGTATATAAGCAGTAGGCTTTTTAAGAAAGGAAAAATTAAAACATGGAAAAGAAGAATAAGGAGAATCAATAAATCATGAATGATTTACTGCCATTGTGTGAATAATATGCAATCTGGAATCAATAAAAAAGTAACTTTAGTCTGATTACAAGTATTTTAAAACATAAAATAATCTAATTACAAGTACTTCATTTTTGTAATCTGATTATGTAATCCGGATTACATGTACCGTAATCAGTTACTACCCAGCACTAGTCGTAATTGTGTTCTGTCAATTAATAACTTGCATCCTGTCACCCTTTAAACTGCAGCTGTCAATCATCTTGTCACAGTTAAAATCCTCCACATTAAATTTCATTTAATTTCCTACCGTATCTGAGAGAAATGTTGTAGCAGGTTTATCTGCCAGTTGTGTGTTTGTATGATGATGCATTTAAAGGTTAATGACCAAATGTATCTTTATACAAGTCTGTGTTGTTGCAGATGAAATAATGTGGATAACATTGAAGTTAGATACTGACTATTAATCACTCAAACCCCTTAACCGATGTTCTCACACATCCGCCATGTTTGTCGTTTTTTAAAACACGTTTTAGTTGTGTTTGTAGTTCTAATCAAATCCTTGTCCAATGCAATGGGTTGTGGGTAATATTAGCCGTTAGACTGTGCACGGATCTGCACTTTGGATTCTAACCGGAAATAGTAGACCATTCGGGTATCTTTAGAATACTTATTTCAACATACTATGATTTGGGACACACTAATTCTAATTTCAAATGCTATTTAGAATGGATAGTATGCGAATTGGGAAGCAGCACATGACATGTAAACCTGTTTTGGTTGAAAACATCACACCCTGAATGGTTAAAATGGCTTTTTAAGGTCTGTCCACTGTAGAGACATACAATTAAAACAGAAAATTAGTGTTGAATTCATTAGGCAAAGAGGATCATCTGTTAATTTCCAGTAGATTTCTGGCACACACAATTGAAGTGTCAGTATAAAGAGCATGAAGATTATCTACAATTATGAAAATTTGGTAGTCTGGATTTTCACATTTTCTGCTCATTTTCATGTTAGTGGCAGAAATAAAAATGTTCTGTGAATGTCCAACATAATTTCTTGAATCGAAAAGGGAAGTGAAGACTGAAACTGAAGACAGCTAGTGTTTTAATGAACACCCCAATCCAAATATGCCTAGTAACAGGTATGTCGACAACTACAAGTTTTAAATACTTATTGTAGAGCTTTGGTTTCCATGACAACAGGTGAAACCCATTGCAAGGAGTGTTTTTTTGGAAAGGTCAGTGATGAGTTTGTGTGTGCTGTGTCTGATTTTTCTTTCTTTCTTTTTTTTGGGGGGGGTTGTGTGCAAAAGTGAGTTTGTATGTTTTGGGGAAACATGTTTTTGTTTCTTCGGTGTAATTATTCTACAACTGGGCTTCTAAAATTAATAAGTACAAAGTGTTGCTGTGTTGCTTAATATGATCTGGATAAGCACAGAATTTAAATTAGTCCACAAATTAATCCATATACGATTAATGAACCAAATCATATTTACCAGCCATATCAGGTGACGTGATTCTTTCAGTCATCAGTGTAAAATACACCACTGATACACCATCATGACATCGTGTTTGCACTGTTACTTATGATGAAAGCATTTGTGAGAGTGTAGAAATCGATGCTCATCGCTGCAACCTTTCATACGATGGGAGTAGATCTAAATATAATGCTATAATCAACACTTTTCACGATTAGTTAATCTCGAGAACTGTAATAGTAAAATGTAGTAAAAGTTTTCGAGAGAGTTCCACGTGTAATACTCTACAATACTAACACGTGTAATAATAATTTCATATGCAAAGATGTTAGCCAATCACAGCAGTGGGCGTTTACATTTAAGTCTACAGCAGACACGCCCCTTCCAACAGAGCATTCAGGGTAGAAAATGTCCTTTAATTTCTAAATTATGACCATTTTTGGTGTAAAAATCATACTAACTTTATAAGTGCACCTCAGGAAACATTAAAAAAAAAATGCAGTTCATGACCCCTTTTTAAAAAAAAAGAAAGAAAAAAGAAATCAGTTGCCATTCTTTTCAATGGCTCCTTTCTGTCCAAATTAGAATTACTGTAGGTATAAAATAGGAGTTTGTGTACTTTTTAATTGATCATGGCAGCAGTAATTCATCAAATGATGGAGTGGTGCTTTTTAAACAGCCATTTATCCAGATGCATATTGTAGTTTCAGCGCAGTTTCAGCATTTTAAAGAGCCGCTTCAGGTGTCTGGATCACAGTGTGGAGTGATGCTGTACATTCTGAATGCTAAAATTGGTCATCTGCAACAAACTTCCCTAACCAAGCACAGAAGTGCATTAAACAAAATGCGTAACATTCGATAGTTCACCCAAAAGTTATCACATGATTTACTCACCCTCAAGCCATCCTAGGTGTATATGACTATCTTCTTTCAGTCAAACACAATCAGAGTTACATTAAAAAATTTCCTGGCTTTTCGAAGCTTTATAATGATAGTGAATGGCGCTTCTGATTTTGAAGTCCAAAAAAGTGCATCCATCCATCATAAAAGTAATCCATACGACTCCAGGGGGTTAATAAAGGCCTTCTGAAACGAAGTGGTGGGTTTTTGTAAAAATAAAAAATAAAAAAAAATCCATATTTAAAACTTTATGAACTAAAATAACTAGGTTACTGCAGATGAAGTTGACTTGCGCCAAAAGAGTAATCCCTGTTGCAATGTAGGAGTAGCGTAAGCTTAGGTGAGAGTAGACTCATCTTGCAGTTCAAACAAATAGGTCTGGGCAACAAACTCAAGCTCCTCTTCTTTTATATCGAAATCCTCCAATATTTCTCTTTAAAAATTATCGTTTTAGACTTTTAATTTGTGACCGGTGTTTTGTTTTGCTCTATCCTCTGCGCTTCCGCGTTCGTCAATACGTCATGCGTCAGGTCAGGGGTTACTCATTTGGCGTTAGTCAATTTGCGTAGACCGTCTGCCGGAAGCTAGTTATTTTAGTTTATAAAGATTTAAATAATTATATTTTTCTTACAAAAACCCATTGCTTCGCTTCAGAAGGCCTTTATTAACCCCCTGGAGCCGTATGGATTCCTTTTATGATCGATAGTTGCACTTTTTTTGGACTTCAAAATCAGGACTGCCATTCACTCCCATTATAAAGTTTGGAAGAGCCAGGATATTTCATAATATAACTCAGATTGTGTTAGTCTGAAAGAGGATAGTCATTTACACCTAGGATGGCTTGAGGGTGAAATAATTTTTGGGTGAACTGTCCCTTTAAGACCCCAAAACAACACATTCATTCATAGGGCCCTATTTTAACGATCTGAAACGCAAGTATCAAGCGCGAAACACAAGTAACTTTGTGGGCGGGTCTTGGGCGCTGTTGCTATTATACCTGCGGGATAAATGACTCTTGTGCCCGACGCAAATCTAAAATGGGTTGGTCTTAAGTAGCTTCATTATTCATAGGTGTGGTTTGGGCGTAACGTGAAATAAACCAATCAGAGCGACATCTCACATTCCCTTTAAGAGCAGGCACGCTTGTTCTATGGCGGATTCCTATTATAACGGCGGATTTGCCAGGCGCGCGCCAGGAGCGGTTCACAGCCGAGGAGACAGACGTTCCCGTCAGGGCCGTAAAAGACAGAGAAGTTACATTGGGGATGGGAGAAACCCACCCAAATTAACTTAGGTTAAACAGGCGTATGATAATTTGGGTAAATATGTATGCTTTTATAATAAACTATCTATCTATCTATCTATCTATCTATCTATCTGTCTGTCTGTCTGTCTGTCTGTCTGTCTGTCTGTCTGTCTGTCTGTCTGTCTGTCTGTCTGTCTGTCTGTCTATCTATCTATCTATCTATCTATCTATCTATCTATCTATCTATCTATCTATCTATCTATCTATCTATCTATCTATCTATCTATCTATCTATCTATCTATCTATCTATCTGTCTATCTATCTGTCTATTGTAATAATGTATGATTTGCAAAAATGAAAACTGCTGCTTCTGTGTAGATGAGAGAATCAAAGTGTATGCGTGTTGTGCACATGCTACATTGATTATGGCCAAGCATGCACCCTTAAAATAGCATATGAATATCATGCGTAACGCGCCACTGACTTTAGACTAGGTTTTTGTTTTTGGCGGAATTGTTTTCTAAACCTGCAAAATAGCATCAGGGAACGTTTGCGCCAGAACACGCGCCCTTTTTGCGCTGAACCGCCCCGGGGAGCGCAAGTATTTCCTAGTTTACCGACGTGCGTCTGTGGAGGGAAAAGTCCGCTGTGCGCAGGTGCAAAATGGGAATGATACATGCGTCGGTGTACAAAGTCAATTGCGCTGGGTGCAAGATAGAGCCCTTAGTGTCTGTCTTGCCGGACTCTAAACTGAAGCAAAATACATCTGTATTCTTTTTAAAGGATGTTTACAAATTAAAAAATCCTGTAAGCTGCCACATCATTTTTGTCACATCAACTTTTAAATAAGATGAAGTGAAAATAGCACTGGTATATTGCAGCACAAGGTCATGTCATATAACGTACAACGTATAACACACACAAAAAAAGCGAATTTCTTAATTCCCTCATTCGTTTACATAACTTGAGTGCCCTACTTTTTGCTAATACTGCTTGTGGCTAAAAGGATGTTGACATGTGTTAGCATCTCTGTGTCTTCATGTGCGTGTGTTTCTGTGCTTGTGCAGCACACCGCGACAAACGCCCGGCAAGCAGTTATTCGGGTCAGAGTGTGACCATTTCTAATGAATCTCCTAATGCTGCTTGTTCCTTCCGATGCTTATCTGTCCCACTTTCACATCATTCTGTTATTTCATGATTGTTTACAATCCATTAGCATTCGCATGGCTCTCAAATAACGCGTGCGCAGCTATTTCATCGTCACCTCACAAGGAGAAATAGCTGTGACAGCGCAGAATGTTTATTTAACGTGTCGATGGCGGCGGCAAAGAGGTAATTGAGAATTGATTTGACCATAATGGCTTTTCATATGTTCCCTAAAGAATGCTGATGCCGCCTGATTAAGCCGTGAGACGGCAATTTGCCACTTAATGGGGTCTGCCCTTGTCCTTTGCACAAGACAAACTGGCGATGTGAGAAGTGGTAATAGCGGGACAGTGTTCATGGGTGTCGTCCGCATCTGAGTCATTGTATGGAGCACTGTGGTTTAATCTGCTCTCGCTTTTGTCACCTCAGATCATCCGCTTTGTTGAGGGAAGTTTCTTAGTTCCAGCTTGCTGCACAGCCTCAACAACTGCAGCAGAAGCTGATGATACTACCACCTGAGTACATTTCCTGAGCCTGCAATGTTACAAGTGCACTGTTTGTTTCTTTCAACTAAAAATGTGGAAACGAACGATACTTTGTTCAAGTAATACTAAGCACAGATGTTATGTTACTCATCAAAATGAGAGAATCCAAGACTTGAGAATCTCTAGACTTCTTTATTTTATCTAGTTTCAAATTGGAGGTTGGGAGCTGTAATGTTGTTAGAGATTTTTTGTTTATTTAGGGCTGTCAAAGGTAATGTGTGCACTTAAGATATTAATTAAATATTTGAAACATAATGATTTTGGCATTCACATCAACCAAAGTTGGTAATATTGATATTTCACTACTTTTTATTTTAAGAATTATATGAATTGCATATTGACAGCACTACTGGGGTTGGACAATGAAACTGAAACATCTGGTTTTAGACCACAATCATTTATTAGTATGGTGTTGGGCCTCCTTTTGCAGGAAATACTTGATGAATGACAGATACAATCCTTCACAGTGGCCAGAGTGATTCTGAGCCATTCCTCTTTCAGAACAGTGGCCAGGTCACTATGTGATGCTGGTGGAGGAAAGCATTTTCTGACTTGCTCCTCCAAAATACCCAAAAGTGGCTCAAAAATATTTAGATCCGTTGACTGTGCAGGCCATGGGAGATGTTCAACTTCGCTTTCATGTTCATGAAACCATTCTGTCACAAGTCTTGCTGTGTGTATTGGTGCATTATAATTCTGATCCGCAGCAACCCCTTCAGGGTACAATGTTTGAACCATTAGGTGCACATGGTCCTCCAGAATGGTTCGGTAGTCCTTGGCATCAAGTACAGTAGGGAATGCCATGATATTGCAGCCCAAACATCATTGATCCACCCCTGTGCTTCACTCTGGGCAGCGACAGTCCTGGTGTTAGGCCTCTTTAGGGCTTCTCCACACCATAACTCCTACGGATGTGGGAAAGACAGTGAAGGTGGACTCATCAGAGAACAACACATGTTTCACATTGTCCACAGTCCAAGATTTGCACTGTTGGTACTAATGAAACCGACATTTGGCACTGGCACAAGTGACCAAAAGTTTGGCTTTGCAGCCCAACCATGAATATTGACTTTGATTGGCCATCAGCCCACACATATATAGGTGTGAAACCTCTGTATAACAAGTGAAACCAGTGTCTCAGTTTCATTGTCCAACCCCTGTAGTTTTTAACAATAAAAAAATCAATCTGCATTGTTTGTTTGTCTGTGAAAAGTTAATAAAATGTAAATATGAAATGTAAAATACACATTTTCCACATTAACTATTTGCTTTACAATGACAATATAAAAATAAATTATTTAATTTTGTTGTAATATCCCACTTAATATTTTTCTGACACTGTATAAATGGGTGTTATGTATTCAAATATATTAATGACTTTCTATTTTGCGAAGAGGTCCCTTGTCATTGGCATCAAAATGTTAAACCCTCCTGATTTAGGTTTAATTATTAACAGGTTACAGAACAAATTAATATCTCATTAAATAAATCCTGGGTTACAAAATATCCAATGTAAAATCCAAGACCACAGTGGTCTCAGCCTGTAGTGAAAGAGAAACTCTGAACATCCTACTCTTTTGACTTACTGCATATTCTGTAGTCTGGAAGTAGGCATATTCCAAAAACCTAAACTATTACTTTTGTTATGAATCTTTATGATTTGTTGTTGATTTAATGTCTAGTTCAGCCATGAAACTCTAGACGGCGCAGGCTGATGGTCCTTTACGTGCAGTCTGCTAGCAATCACATAATTTACTAAATGGCACAAGCTGATTTGCTTGCCATTGAAATTGCTTGCTAAGCATAAATATTCTGTTTCAATACAAGTTCTTCTGAAATCCCCCAGCTCCACCTGTCTAGATTAGCTACAGGATTTATATGTGCCTATTGATACAGCAGCAGCATATCTTACATGCATACAGCAGCGTGTCTGCAATGTAAATGATTTGTGTTGTTTTCACAGTATTATTGCTGTATTATCAGTGAAAGTTTACTGTAGAAACAATTTACAGGAAAGTTGCTGTCAATTTATGCTATTCTTTGGAAAAAAAAGAAAGAAAAAAAAGAAAACAGAGTGGAAAAAGAATTACAGTAATCCTTTTCAATTGATGACAGTTATATTCCAACAGACAAGCCCGACAGAGGACGTTTTTTTTGGTTTATAGAGGTAATTTCAGTTTAGGAATTTTAGAATACATCGTTTCATAAGGTAACCCATATATTAAGGCATTTAGAATATAGTTAAAAAAAAGTTAAATATTTTATGAGGGTGTTTTTAAATTGTCTTTTAAATTGTCTTTTAATTGTCTTTTTGGTTGCCAGATTTTGTCACAAACCCAAGGTTATAGGTTATAGCCTACATTTTTGTTTGGGTGGGAGATGTAGTCCCATTCAATGATCAATAATATGGGCTAGATAAAATCCATTCCCATGATATTTTTTTTACTCACCCCATATGCTCACCTCATATAAGCCTGATTTTCTCATTCATTACACTGCAATTCCAAGCATTCTTCCTGGTTTCATGTCTCTTGGTTTTTGGATTTCTTGCCTGTTCCATGGATTACTCTTTTGCCCGTGTGCCCTGCCTTGTTGTGTTTGTTTGTATGAACTGCCTGCCTCCCTGTGTTTGACCTTGCCTGTACTTTGGATTACCCTGTTCAATAAATACTGCAAATACGATCCTCAACCTTCGTGTCTCAGAGCAGTTCATGACAATAACAGGTTGAGTACATAATATTCACCAGTGATGCAATGCACAGTTGATCTTTTCTGTTTGCCTGTTGCATTCGTCAGGTTGCCTCATGCATAGGCACACTGTAATTACAATTTCTGTGCTTACATGCTTTAGTCTACACATAAATTACCTTTTTTTGTTGTTGTTGCATACATTATGTTTCTGGCATAGACAACACATGCTTTGTTTGCACAGAAGCACACTGAACTGAAATAAATCCAATGCAGTATGCTTGGCATGTTACCTCAGTATGGACATCCTTAACATTCCCTACGAATAACAAACAAGACTTGAGAAGGGTTTTTATGAGCAATGCATTTATCTCACAACGTCAGATTGTTCAGAAAAGGGCTTTCTGTTTCTCGTTATTTCTTTGATTTCCCAGGTCTTTTCATTTGAGTTAATTTTCATTTGTGTGTGTGTTTGTGTGTTCACTGCATTTGTTGTTTTTATAATTTGCTATCCTTATTTCATTTTTCATTTCAAGCATACTTTGATGACGAGGATGAAGATCTGTTTGGTGATTACTATTTCAGTAAGTTACAATATGTTCAATGTGTTTGCTGTGTATTGTTATATTTATTTTTACATAAACATATACGCTCACCAGCCACTCACTATTAGGTACACCTTGATAGTACCGATTTTTACCCTCAGAACTGCCCTAATTCTTCGTGGCATCAGAGGATGGGTACACTGTGCTCATAAAGGGATGGATATGGTCAGCAACAACACAACACTGGTGTTTAAAAAATGCTCATTTGTTACTAAGGGGCCCAAAGTGTGTCAAGAAACCCCCACCACCAGCCTGAACCATTGATACAAGGCAGGATGGATCCATGCTTTCATGTTGTTTATTCCAAATTCTGACCCTACCATCTGAATGTTGCAGCAGAAATTGAGACTCATCAGACCAGGCAATGTTTTTCCAATTTCCAATTGTCCAATTTTGTTGAGCCTGTGTGAATTGTAGCCTCAGTTTCATGTTCTTATCAGATAGGAGTGGCACCCGGTGTGTCTTCTGCTGCTGTAGCTCGACGTGTTGTGCATTCAGAGATGCTCTTCTGCAAACCTCGGCTGTAATGAGTGGTTATTTGAGTTACTGTTGCATTTCTATCGGCTTGAACCAGTCTGGCCATTCTCCTCTGACCTCTGGCATCAACAAGGCATTTTCGTCCACAGATCTGCCGCTCACTGGAGATTTTCTCCTTTTCTGACTGTTCTCTGTAGAGATAGTTGCAAGTGAAAATCCCAGTAGATCAGCAGTTTCTGAAATACTCAGACTAGCCCGTCTGGCACCACCGACCATGCCATTTTCAAAGTCACTTAAATCACAGTTCTTCCTTATTCTGATGCTCAGTTTAAACTTCAGCAGATCGTCTTGACCGTGGGCGAATCCCAATCGGAGGTGAGCATCCCTATGCCCTACTCACTCCGATGGGCAGAGCCCTTGAAGTGGGATTTTGGCGGGAGCAGGGCACTTGTGTGTCATAATGAAGTGGTTAGGAACACGCTTGGTGAAGGGAGCAATGAAATGTTGCTATGACAACGCAGCATGGCGCCTATCACCCCATTAGCTGTCCTTAAAACACAAATTTCTTGTTACTGCTGTTAATATAATTGTTGCCAAAAAAATCTGCGTATGTGTGTGTGAATATAATATTTCCTCTCTGCTCTCATCTTTAAAACTCTTTTTTGGACCCTGCATGTAGTGACATTTACTTGACATATTTACTATTTAACACATTTCATACATGGAACTTCATATGAAATGTATTACAACATTTTTGTAATATGTGACAAACAATAGAAAACAACTTACATTATTCTGTTTATACTTTAACTGGAACTCTCCTGCCATCTAACTTTAAAATGAATCGCGAGGATTCGCCACCCTGGGTCACATGACTATAAACGATACAATGACTTCCTTGAAGTGATCATGGCATTGTACCCTTCGCTAACAGACTTCTGGAAGGGCCCTTCAAATGGCATCCCCTTCTCAAAGTGCCCTTCAAGGGGGCAAACATTCCATTTGGAATTCACCCCATGTCTGCATGCCTAAATACATTTGATTGGCTGATTAAATATTTGCATTACCTAGCAGTTGAACAGCTGTACATAATAAAGTGGTCGGTGAGTGCATATACATATTTTATAGATACATAATTATTTTGGTATTTTGGTGTGTAATGGGAATAATGGGGATCTTTATTCAGCTTTCAAATCTGATAATAAGCCATTTTAATTAATTAAAATTCATTTATTGAATTTTCAGACTAAGCTATTAGTGGAAATGCTACAAATTGGATGGCGGCGGGTTTTTAATGCTTTTGGTAAAAATAATATATATATATATATATTTTTTTTTTTTTTATTCCCTTCGTCAAATCACCTTTTAACTGTTCATTTCTAGCCCTGTTGAGAGCTGCAGTCACCGGCTGACAGATTGCTGCCTTCATCATAAAGCTCTCATTAGAAACTTCATTAATCACAATGCCTTAAACAAACCCAAAGCCAATTAGCCTCACATGGCATAAAGCCAGACTCGTCAGTCTATTTCTCTCAATAACATGAGTAACTGTCTTTGAAAAGTCATTTTATAGTGACTTTTTTAGATGGCATTCAAAACCCTGAAAGGCCTATTTTACAAACAGAATAAACATGTTAGACCTTGTGCGTGTGTGTGTGTGTGTGTGTGTGTGTGTGTGTGTGTGTGTGTGTGTGTGTGTGTCTGTGTTCATTTTAAAATTACACAATTAACCTTTGATCTACTTACTTATATGAAAGTATTTGAATATTCAGTGTAATATAATGTATAAAGCCCAAACTCTCATCTGCCCTTTTTTTTTTTTCTGTGGTATTTATCATCTGCCCTTTTTTTGCTGTGGTATTTAGTGTTATTATTGCAGATTTTTTATTTTTTCATGGAGGTTGGCATATGTTCCCACAACAAACCTTGACTATGATTTTCAAAACACTCACCCGTGACTCTCATGTTAATAAAATTTGTTTTTCTCATACTGAATTCGTCCTTCGTTTTCTCACATTTGAACATACTTCCCATTTGACCTCAATATCAACATAATGAGCTTCAAAATGAGTGTGAATGAGGTCAGGAATAATATCCGTTCATAATGGCATCTGTGGTTGGCACTCAATTATGAAGCGATAGTCTCATTTTCACCACTTCTACAGTAAGATTGCATAAACATAGAAGTGAAGTGGCGTCTTAAGAAGATTTAAAGAAACATATTCTTCTCCAAGGAACCATAAAAAGAAGAGCGTGGATGATATTATCATAGTAAACCGATCTACCTGCTGCAAGCAATTTCCTTGAAACTGTACCTATTAAGTTAACTTACAGAATGCCCTTGTCGGCTACTGACAGTCATCATTTTCCAGAAGGAAACATGCCGTCTGGAACGATGACACTTGCAGCATGCGAAGACGTGATAAATGTTTGTGCTGAGAAACATGGGAAATGAAGTGAGAGCTGCAAGGACCAAACAATCTGTATATGAGCACATAATACTTCACCAACCATGATTTTGACCTTACTAAAATGTTGAAACTGTTAAAATATAAACAAGCTATGAAGAAATGGAGCTGCAGGCCAACTTGTGTTGATTATGAATTTCAAGAGAGATTTATGAAAGATTCTAATACCCACCAGAACGGTTAGTGGGTTTGTAAGGACCAATGAAATAGAGTTTATTTTACCGTACACAGACTAATGCACCATATGATTCACTCTTTGATTGTATCATCTTAATATTGTTTCGTATATGAAATATTTTCTCTGTCGCTCAGTCCCCCTCCTCCCTTTTTCTTGTTCTCGAGCTCACAGACGTTCAGTGTATTCAAGCCCGAAGGTCATATGAAATGATAAGAGTCGGGTTTGTGCTGTACATTTGGAGTTCATTCTGCCCCAGTGTTATTGTCCTGGCAGCACATTAAAGGGGTTTTCGGATAGCTCTGGAGCTACACATGGGCCATGGCTCCATTCATATGTCTCCAAGCCAGAGAAAACATTAATTTGTGGATTTAAATCCGCAGTCAGTTACGTAACGTCTAAATGTATTATTTTGATATTTGCACATTTGTCACCATTGCTTCCGCACTTAAAAGGACGAAAAAACACTGCAATATCATGCGTGGATGATGACACCTCAATGTGTCATAAATGAAATGCAAAACACATCGAGACATTTCTTTTAGCCCACTCGCGCTGTGCCAAATATGAAATCATCTGTCAGTGGGGCTGTTTGTTGTGAGTAGATTATTGGGTTTATTCTGAGAACTTGAGTAACCTGTAGAGGAAGAACCACAGTGGCTCAATAATGACTGTTTTGGAGAAAACACTGTTTAAAGGGTTAGTTCACCCAAAAATGAAAATTCTGTCAGTAATTACTCACCCTCATGCTGTTCCAACCCCGTAAGACTTTCGTTCATCTTCAGAACACAAATTAAGATATTTTTGATGAAATCTGAGAGCTGGATCACTCCTCCATAGGCTTCTTAGGGCTCGAAACTTGCCGGCCCAGAAAAGTTAGTAAAGACATCGTTAAAATAGTCCATGTGACTACAGTGGCTCAACCATAAGTTTATCAAGCGACGAGAATACTTTTGTGCGCAAAAAAACAACAAAAATAACGACTTTATTCAGCTATCCATTCATTTTCTTCTCTGTGGGCCTGAATAAATTCACGTAGTGTAACAGCGCAGCGCTTCTGTGTTGTACGTCACACGCATCACACACATGACCAGCATCAGCCAATAGTGAGCCTACGTGGTGACGTACAACCCAGACGTGCTGCACTGTTACACTACGTGAATTCATTCAGTCTTTAGCTCAGCAGACTTTAGGGGAGTGGTTAATGATGTTTCGTTCTGTCATCAGAGAAGGAATGCCATTCCAAAGGGGAATCGAGTTTTTAGAATTTTAACTAAAGATTATGAAGACAAAAAAAATTTCTGCGTATTAACTTGCATTATTATTTTTTTCACCACAACATCAGTATTGTGCACTTATAAAATGAATAGGGTCGATTTTGATTACATGTGATTGCATATTAGTGACAGCAGTTATAAACAAGTCATTAAATCATTCATAAAACCAATTCATTAAAAAACGGTGAATTAAACAAGTGATTTTTTTTCTTCTGATGATTCACATACTTCTTATTTCTTGCTTATTGCATTTTAAATAGACTTAATCAATTAACTTTGTCAGAAGCTTGTTGTGTTTTCTGCAATTTCATTTGGGGGAATATTTTAAAACAATTTTTTGTTTACTAACCACCATATACTGTACTTGATTTTCTCAAAAATACAAACATGTACATACATGTTACTTACATATTATTGTAGCACAGTTTATTCTGAATAGTGTAATAGTGTAATGATTACAGTGTAATCATATTTTAAGCAACTGAAATAAGCACAAATGTCAGGACATGTAAAAACATCTTCATGGCCCCAAAAAACACCCCAGACTCAAGTCGGTTAAACGTGGTATGAATATGGGGGCGGAATGATGAAATACAGATGAAAAAATCACATGAGGTTAGTCAATGAAGGGCCACCTTTCATGTTCACAACCTGTCCAAATTGAATCAAAATTGGACTAAATAGGTCAATCTAGTGAAAATAGATAGGCTAGTTGCAAAATTGCACTCACCCACTTAGAAATCACCACTTTTAGTCACATCTGAATCCAAATGAAGTTATTGTGAAGTGATGTTATGATGAAAATTATTCAATTAAATAAGTGAAATGATTGTTTGTGAGTGAGCTGGATTTTAGCGACTTTACATCTCTGTTGAATTAAAGCAGCATCTCTGTGCCTACGACCTTCACGACATCTGTTGTGTTTACAGAGGATCTGATGACTAAAGGTGACTATTAATGAAAGTTACTAGCTACACAAATTTTTGCTTCTGGTGTTCAGTGACACCTTCGGTGCGAATCAACTGAACAATAAAATAATAAACAACTGGATAAAAAAAGTAAAGTTCTATTGTCCTCTCTTGTTATACAGTCTGTCAGCTCACCAGACACCAGTAGAAGAAGAAGCAAAGTTATTCACCAGATTTGCTATCATAGGTCCTTCTGCAGATCCATATCAATTTAAGACATCCACCTGATGGATCCACAGCCCAGAGCTCAGCGCCACAGAAAGCATAGAGTTTCACTCTTCACGCATGCATCCTTGGCACACATTTAATTTGTTCTATTCAATGGAAGAAAAAAACTGTTAGAAAGTAAAAAGAAAAACAAAGGAAGTGTGTTGATGATTGTAGTGGAAAATAAATAGGATTTTTTTTGAAGATAATGAGAATGACTGACAACCACCACTGCCATTTGGTGAAGTGCTCTTAAAAATCAATGCCACTTTGCCATACTCTTTTCAATGCCATATTGACAGGATAATCAGAGTGATATGGAGACGCTGCCTTTTTTTTTTTTTTTTTTTTTGTGCTTGTTGTTATGACCGTCTAACGTGACTCACATCAACAACAACTCAAATGAGTTTTTAATTTAATTTATTGTAATAAATGAAAAACACTGTAAAATGTAATCTTTAGCAAAAACTCAAAATTAAAGCTGCCGTCGGCAAGTCTGGCAGATTGGGTCGATTAGCCAAAATTTTGAATGTTTACAACTCTCATGCCCCTCCCCACTACCAGCGAGCACCCTCCCATCGAGGTCGTGCTCGTCAGTGCGTCACTGTGCGTGTGTACCTGATTTTCTGTGAACGCGTCCGTCTCTTCAGCATCGATCAACACCATGGACTCGGAGGTAGGCTGCCCTGGCTAATCTATCCATAGATAGCAATAACTGAGGAATTGGAAGCTTGTTAGTAGATTTTCTCTCCGCCATCACGCTTCATGCAATCTCCAGGCGAACTTCAGGCGTGGCGTGTGCATGTGATATTAACGTGCGCGAGTGAGGGGGGATCTGTGGCGTGTGCACGACCTGTGATTGACAGTCAGATCTCACACCCCCCTGCGCTGATTGGACCTGATGAAGCGGGAGCGCTGGATTTTTGCAAAACAAATAACACGCTCCAGGTGGAGTTAGAAGCTCGGGTTTTTTTCTAAAACCACCTTATTTATGTTGTTCTGTCGGATTATAGTGTCGATTACACTGAATATGATCAAAAAAATGTTGCCGACGGCAGCTTTAATATCCATAAATTATAATGCAGTTACCTTTACCTTTGCTCGGTGAAACTTTGTGGGCGAAATGCGTGAGAGTGAAAAAATTCACTCTCACGCACTATGGGGTAAAACAGGACCGGCAGTTGGACAAGGCAGGACTGGACAGGGTAAACAGCGTCAGGCAGGACAGGACACAAAAGGTAAATAATGTTGACAAACTATCACAGGACTGAAAACATAAGGGCTGCGTCCGAAATCGCATACAGGAAGGGTGGGGTTAAGGCAATAGACAGGAGAGCCCATGGCACATAGAAACAAACATGACAAGCCATTTGCTTGCACCTAACTTGACAAAAACAAGAGCACATGTCCAGTGAACACAATCACAAGCCATGTGCTCAAAACATGACACGAACACGCTGCCAATGAGAGCTCTCACCGACTGCGTGTCCACACAAAACATTAAAGCAACACAACACGTACGCTGTACAGCCCGGGCGAATATCAAAAATGCACACTAGTTCAACGAGACCAGTGAACAACAGAAGACAAACACATGGACCATGAATATCCGATCCCCGAAAGAACCAAATCCAAACTAGATTGAAGTGCCGTGATCCGAACCCCACACTCCATACACAAAACTCACGAGGATGGAAGAGCGCACGACCCGAACGAACTCCGAACCGCAAGAAAGTAGGAGTGTCAGGGCTCTGTCAGCAAACAAGAATAAACCAGATCGAAGTGGCAGAACCTTGACAGGTCTTTTCAACAGTCTTTTTTTCCCATTCTGAACTACAATACTCTTTCATTTGCTTTTTAATTTTTTCACTGTTTACTTTATACACTTCCTGCTGTCTTGCTTCCTGGCAACCCGGTAAAATCACCCTTCCGTGACGCTCTCTGCACTGCTGTTTGTGTGGATGTCAAGGTGGCACAGCACATTTACATTTAATCATTTAGCAGATGCTTTTATCCAAAGTGATTCACAAATGAGAGATACAAGTACCTGCCGAATGTGTTCAGAAGAGCATTGAAGCCATGTTAAGAGTATTTTAAAACAACCTTTATATCTCACAATTGCTCTTTTTCCTTATCATTCTGATTTTATATCTTACAATATTTATATTTCACATTGTGATGTTTTTTTTATTTTTTTATGCATTTGCTAATTTGATTTTAATTTGATGTATCATATCAGCTATGTGAAAACAACGTCGGGCATATTGTATCTGCCTCACTTGGCTTCAGTGAACAGATGATGAGTTGACTCCGAGTGGTAAAGGAAGTCTCTGCAGTTGCTGGAGAAATGTCCTGTGGTCAGACGCGTCTCCTCTTCCAGAGTCCAAATGGATGATGAAGCTCCTGTGAGCTCTTTGCTGACAGCTTCTGATAATGTGCCCTCTTTATGGAGGAGGCAGAAACTAATGAGAAGTTGAAGGCACTGAATAAATTGGAAAATTGTAGCATAATGATTTTGTCCGCTGGCCTGTTTATGGGGCTGAGAGGGCAGGAGAGAGAGACTTAACAGGCTTTCTCCGAGGAAGATATATGCACACAGACAAACAGGCGCGCTCTCTCTCGTATCCCACGGAGAGGCCATCCTGAGCGGGTCAATGGCTCCCAGTGAGTCTCCGGCATTGTTTGAGGCCAAATAAAGCCTGGCACAATTTGACGTAAATTATTATGGAAATGGAGAAGCTTGTGAAAGATTTGCTGGCGAAATTTAGAAATAGACTTAGGCGCAAAATAAGTTACAGAATGAAGTAGTATGCAGCTCTCATTTCTACGCCATTTATGCTAATCTGCTCAAGAACGTGTGTCTGCTGTATCAGCACGCATGTGAGGACTTGTCGTCTCTTCCTCCACCTGAGTGATGAGTCCATGGGCTGCACTGGTGCTCTGGTTTCTACCTTACACAAGCGGCCACCCAATTGCAATGGCCTGATAAGAGCCGGAGGGGCAGTTCAGGACTTGCTCGTGCTCTTCCAGGCCCGGCATCTGCAGAGAGATAAGTGTTTCCTGGCGAGCAGGAGATGAAGGCTGTCGTAGACACATTCCTTCAACAGCATTAGTGAAAGAGTGATAAGCAGTAGGATATTTTGTCGACTGCACGGTTTCTATTTCTGCAGCGTTGTGCGGGGTAGCCCCGCCCACTTTGAACTATTATTGGTCCAAAAGCTCCCCTCATATAGCTGTGCATAAAAATGTCATGAAACCCTCCATTTCAGTATAGGTGAGTTCTAGTAGCAGTGGAAAAACACCAAATAATCCCTAACCATTTTACATTATCTGTAGAGAGAGAAAAATATGTCTGTCTGTATGTATGTGTGTGTGTATATTTTTTGTCTATACAATGGAAGTCAGTGGTCACCAAAACAATTTAGTTACTAATATTCTTAAAATAAAAAAAAAAAGTAAAAAAAAAGGTTTGAAACTTTTGAGGCATGTGGCAGTTATTATTATTTTAATTTTTTTGGCTATTGGATTTAATTTAACTAAGAAATTTAAATATTTGTATATATTTACAACATTTAAGTATTTATATCATATAATATAATATAATAAAATATTTATATGCACATATAATTTAACATCACAAAATGTGATGTTTTTCATGTTTACTCTTTATACAAAGAAAATTCATTTCAAAAACATCCCAATCGGCTGTTTGTGTGTTACATTACAGCCGTCTTTTGTTAAGTTTGGACTGAGAAATAACTAGCATGGTGATGGACAACATACACAACATTTCTGAATGGTTACTTGATGAATTTATGTATCTTATGTGTAATCTTCTAGTCAGTGATTAGCATATTCTGTCATGATAATCTATAAATCACGTTCCCGGGGGCGGGGTTTATGTAAATTTTCCTGGAGGAATGTCATGTAGTCCCTACCAACTGTTTGTTGCAGTCCTTAAAAAACTATTTCTTTAAAAGAAAAATATCTCCCTTTGCTTTGAGTTTTAAGCATTGTAACTTTGCAGATGTTGTTTGTGCTCAAACAGCAACATTACACACTAACTAAAGTTAGGAAAGTGAAATCATAATCAACCACCCCTTTAAATATCTTCTGATTGGGCCATGTTTTGTGTTTATTGTGCACAGTCAAATTGTTTGTCGCTGAAAACTTGTCTCATTGCACACAGTTCGGACACAGTGTAAGGACTCAGCAGGATTTGTGCAGTGTAGTATATAAATTTGCCCCTTGCTGGTATGATTGAGTTGATGGAGCATTCCAGCAACATTTAGCTTGGCAGCAGGGCCAAGACAGAAAAAATATACTCAGGATTACTCATGATGGAGAAGAGCTGGGGTTACATAATCAACCTTCTTTCCCCGCAAGCACAATTTGAGCGGAAGATGATATGAGAATCATTTAGACACTGTTTACTGTTTCCTTCTCTTAACATCTGTCATGAAGTCCTCATATCCACAAATCCTGAAAGACGACGGGTTCCAAACAAGTTTGTTTAACTCGTCTGTTTGCTTTTGGTTCCCGATCCACAGGCCCATATGGACTTTGAAAAATTTGATTTTTGTTCAAAATTGGTGGAATTCTGTGCAATAGATTTAAATGTGTTGAAGTTGTTTTCCCCAAATTAAAGTAAAGTGAATTAAAAAATAACAATACTGTTTGGGATCAGTCATTTTTTAAAATGTTTTTGAAAGAAGTCACATGATCGATAATGCTAAATTTATCTGATCAAAAATACAGTGAAAAAGTAATATTGTGAAATACTACTTCAATTTAAAATAACCGGCTTCTATTGTAATGTATTTAAATGTAATTTATTCTTGTGAGGACAAAGCTGGATTTTCAGAATCATTACCTCAGTCTTTATTGTCACATGATCCTTCAGAAATCATTCTGATATGTTGATGTGGTGCTCAAGAAACATTTATTATTATCAATGTTAAAAACAGCTCTGTTATTTAATATTTTTTGTGTGTACTTTGAGTATAAAGTTCAAAACAACAGCGTTTATTTGCAATAGAAATCTCTTTGTAACAATATATATGTCCTATTGATCAATATAATGTGTCCTTAAATAAAAGTATTAATTTCTTGGAAAAAAAATCATACTGACCCCAAACATTTGAATGATAGAGAATATTTCTGTATTTCATTGCCTTGTACTGTAACATGTGCGAAGACTATAAAGTTGAATCTAATCTAATCTAATATACAGTATATAATAAGCTTCATGAGAGTAGTTCATATGACATTCCCTATATTCCGAAGTCTTCTGTAGCCACACATAGGTTTGTGTGAAGGACAGACATAAATTTAAGTTTTCTACAGATTCCGTGTGGGCCTGCTGATCCGTAAGTGATGCTGCGCGTAACCCTACCTCACCCTCTCCGTTTGGGACACAGCATGCTTCAACCCTGCAGTGGCCCAGATCTGCTGTTCAGTCAGCCTAGAGAGGAGACACAGAGATCCACAGGAACATTCAAAGCCGTAAAAATGCGACCTCAACAAACACGCTCTTGCCTGGGGAGCATCTGACGACTCGCACCCCATTGCCAATGTGTAGCACTGAAGATAGCGCTGGCACAGCTTCAGCTTTGAGTGCAGACATATCAAACGAGCTATGTGCTTGAATCCTTATATTTGTCTCTTTTCTCTCTCTTTCCATCTCTCATCTCTTTTTCTCTGCACCTTTTTATGCCTGTAATTTTTTTTCTTTCTCATGCCGTTTGATACGTCTGCCAAAAAGCACAACCGCTTTTTCTCTGAAATCACAGGGATCACAGGTAAAGAGGCAGCAGGAGACATTATGGTGTGCTGCAAACAACTGCTTCAACATGCGTAATTAAGCCCAGCCAGCCTCCTCAAAGTCTCGTCGAGCCCTAGAAACGCTTTTTTACCCAGTTGATGTTTTGTGTTTTTGTCAGTCTCTATCTTATTTTAGCTGCTCTTTGAGCTAAAGGTTGTTTTTATTCTTCATCACTCGTGCTGTTTTGCATTCAGATGTAAAAACTCAACAGCTGCGACTTGTGAATGATTATGCTCTTTATAGAGTCTTGTGAATGTACTAACATGTTAAAACAGGAAGCTTCAGACAAAACTACACAGCGAGTCATTATTAGGTTTGGACATTTTACTGAGGCGCTTCATGGAAGTTTCCTTTGCTGAGAATGAATATATTGGATCTTTTTTTTTTACTTTATTACAGAATATTAAACTTTTTCTTCTTTGTCTTGGTAATTTTCTGCCATTCAAAGGTTGTTTTGTATATTTTTCAGTTTCATGGATTTTTCAGCCTTTCACCATGTTCTAACAAGTCATGATGACAAAGCGACAAGTTATAATCTCCTCCATGTAGGTTCGCATTCATGCAAATTCATGCTGAGAAGCCCCACCCACAGTGAAATCTCATTGGACCAAAGGCTGTATATTAATGGCCCACACCTCAAGAATATAAAACACGTTTTTTTTTTGTTTTTTTTACTTTATACTTTTTACAGAATTTAAGATTCCATTTTCAAAATATCTGACATGGATGGATCTCTACCTGTCGCAATAATATACAAACTCTCTTGATATTAGAGTAACAGTTACAGAAGAATAAAATAAAGTATATTTTGTTACCTTTTGGAGCTTGGAATGGTTGATGTTTTATACCATCATCATTGTCCTCCTCAGAGCTCATTTCCCAGTACGTTCAGTATCTGCCTTATATTCACGATCTCAAACATATTCTCAAAACTATCATTTTCAACATCTTCAAAATCAATATTTTGATCGCTGACAGCTTCTTCAGCAGATCCATCATCAGTGACACTAATATCTGATTGTGTTCAGTATTTGCTCTGCAGTAAATCGTTGAGCCATTTCGAGTTTTGCTGATGATTCTTCCTATTCTTTTGTTTTCTGCCTGTGGTAACTATGAGAGAAACGTCACTTCATCATTGTGTATCAGACATTGACACATTGTGGAATAAAGGTGGATTGCACTTATTCAGTCATCAAAGATTAAATTATGTTGTGCAGAAATAATATACTTAAACTGTTTCACCCCTCGGGTCGTTAGCAACTCTATACAATTTTTACGAAAAATTTATGGAAAAACAGACATTCTTTAATTATTGTATTTTAATTTAATTTATATTTTGTATTATGAATTAATTGATGAATACTAAGAAGGTTGATGTCTAACTTTAAAAAATGAATGAGGAGTAGGGTAGTGAATGACGTCTCGAGTGACTAAAGGCCCGAGGTATGCGTTTAAGGGTTAAATGGTTGTCATGCATAAAGATATCTTTTATCCATGTAAATGAAAGCAACAGGACATTTTGCATTTTGTCAATCGTCTGGTTTCTATTTATGCAGAGACGCACTACTCATCTCATTGGTCAAGGTCCTTTATTAACATCACATATATTCTCACATCATGCAGCAGTTTTGCATTCAGTAATGGCAAACCTTTTTAGCTTGAAGCATTGAAATTTCCTTTGAGCATACAAATCTAGTCTTATTTTGCTTTCTCCGACATTCTCCATAACATTCCCGCCGACTCCATATCAGAAGTTTGATTGTTGCCTGCGTTCGAGAGGGGGAGATACATTAATGCTTTAGTAGATGGGTTGGACGTTAAGCACTAAATGAAGAGTGATGTGTAGTTGACTGCGAGTAGCTTTGCTGGTTGAACAGGGCCGTGGAGGGGAGTGTCATTATGATTGATTGAAAGCCCATCTCTTTGTTGTTCTTTGTTTAAAGTTCACCGCACTGCGGAGGTGTAGCAGCCTCTGCTTTGAAGTGATTGATTACAGCTGCGAGATCTTATACCTGAGCTCCCTGTCACTCGCGTGCCATAGGCCAAGAAAACCGCCGTTTCTATGGATACTGTTACAGAGTTCTGCTCGTCACACCCGATTGGTCGTGGCCTGGGTGGGTTGTCCTTGCCGCTCTGCCATCTGGCTGTGGTCCGTTAGTTGCGCTTGAGGAAACCTTGGACGCAAGAATGAGTTGAGTTCTCCTTTGGGTCTCTGAGGAGCTTCATGGCTGCTTGTCACATCGCATCAGGTCTCTGGATCTGATACCGAGCCAGTTGCGAGTCCGCCCGCCCGCTCTCTATCAATCACCGAGATGCAAAGTCAAATGGAAACGCTTTGACAGACAGAGCCAGAGGTCTCAGTAATGGCCTGGTGGTTTTTGAATCCTCCTGAAATATTTGTGTTGGCGAGAAGCTCAGCAGAACTGCGACTGGATTTCGATGAGATTGTGGTCTGAATGTGTCTGGAACTTCAGCCCAGTGGAGCTCTTAGTGTCACACCGAGAGAGATATCCTGTCAGTCAGCAATACCGAGAGGACGCACGCACGTTTGCACGAGTGCGCAGTGCCATGCACATCATTACGCAGGCAGGCGTCGATAGCGCGCATCTCTCCCTGACAAGCCTGCTGTCATTTTCCAGGCCGCTGCAGAAAGCTGGCTCAGCCTGGAGCCCGGCATGTTCTCACCTTGACAACGGGCAGAGAAGAAATCTGATCGTCACCTATGAATTATTGATTTTCTGCAAGGCAACTTCTCTGCTTTATCTGAGATGTTTGCAACCGTTCACTACCAGGAGCCCAAAAGAAGTTACTTGCTCTCAGCAAGTGTCGTTGGAATTCATTCTCTCTCTCTCTCTCTCTCTCTCTCTCTCTCTCTCTCTCTCTCTCTCTCTCTCTCTCTCTCTCTCTCTCTCTCTCTCTCTCTCTCTCTCTCTCTCACTCACTCACTCACTCACTCACTCACTCACTCACTCACTCTCTCTCACACACACACACACACACACACACACACACACACACACACACACACACACACACACACACACACACACACACACACACACACACACACACACACACACACACAGTGGTTTCTATATGTGGAACCACACTAATTGGCGCTTGGATATGCAGAGTTAGTTTTGAGATTGACACCTACACACACACACTTGAATGGCATAATATTGTAATAGTCCATTTCAAAGTAGAGTAAGCATGAACAAGGTATTTTACTGTAAATTATAGATAATATAATATGCACT